>NW_008751657.1:1555504-1593864 GCF_000715545.1 Opisthorchis viverrini | reverse complement strand
AGTTTTTGGTAGAGCAGTTGGTTCAGGTTGCTTTCAGGAATCCCAACTTCCTGGTAGCTCGCATCAACTGAAGTTTACAAACGCCCCGAGATCCCAAAACTAGTCTCTTCGTCAATAATTGATAAACCCTTTCATCGATGAGGATTGGAGAAATATGAGAAAATGGAGGTTATATGCTACATCACCCCTGGAATTTCGGCTCCATCTCTTTCCAAAACATTTCTGTATGCTACATCACCCCTGGAATTTCGGCTCCATCTCTTTCCCAAAACATTTCTGGTGCAACAAAATCAGGGCAAATAATCCGAAAACTACATCGCACAAGGGCCTTGTTTTGTATGAAAGATATGGCTCAGCTTTGCGCATACATGGACAGACAAGCCAGTATAAAGGTACTACTTCAATCTTTACCATCCCTTGATCGACAAAAGGAAAACGGCACAAGCCTGTCAAATCCGACCGTGCCACCAAGTGTCTAGTTTTATTATCATATGACCGCCAATAATTTGAGCTCGATTTAACGACAAAAGTTGCCCTTTTTGGACTTCCGCTTGGAATATTTTACCGACACGGAAGACGTCAACTAGATGTCATCCCGCTGATGAAACGCATGAGAAAACTGAGGACCCTCGTTTGATGCGGTGGCATCCCACTGTGGTGAAATTTTCAGCAAAGGCCTTCGGGTAATTAGCTTTGTTTTATTCTAGCTCGACCTGCAGGAGAGCAGTGTGTGACACATGTGAAGATAGCTACTAGAATTCCTTACTTGAAACTGCACTTAACAGGTGCATTCTCAGGGGTTTGTACCCATTGCTGTTGAGGTTTCGGGATGAGAAGCTGATTTTCCGATGGGCAGACGTCGTCTCCCCTGCCTAAGCCCCGTCTAGTATTCAAATCAACTACAACCATGTTAGCGTTTAATACGGCGTTGAGGGCAACACGGAGCTCAGTACCTGATGGCCTTTTGACCGAATTCACCTCACCTCCAGACTAGGCTGAGAAGTGGTCATTCTTTTATATCTCCATCGCACGATCCTGTTAGGTTCATCTATGCACAGCCACGGTAAAAATGTTGAATGAATGTTGAATCCAAGTATTGCAGTCTCCGAAGGCAGGGTTACTCAAGCTCAGCCAAAATCACGGCCCGGTAATTCACATGATCTTGCGCTTTGAAAATGTCAAAAACGGCATGTGACGCACAGCAAATGTCCACTTTTATGAGGATAATTTTGCCTCCGATTTTGTGCTTGTCCACTTCACAGTACTGAGGGTGCGTCTGAAATTTTCCCGATAACATGATCGGAGATGATTACCACCCGTTTGACCACCATCGCATTCACCAAAGAAGACCATAATCACATTGCCGCGTTTCGGGAAGCTTTCAGATTTTTCTTATGCTGCACCTGAACATTTCAGATTTGTATTTTGTTGAGGACTGATTTGTTGCCTCTAATTATTTAATTTCGCACCCTCAGCAGAGACACTCATAGGCAGTGAACGATCTAGATGAAATCATTTCTCCGTGAATGCAGTCCCGCTTCACTGGATAAGGGCTAGCTGAACCAGCAGTGTTGTCAAAAAGAGCGATTGGCTTTTACACCCTCAAATGATGTTGCCAATGCAGTGATAGTGAAGAAGTTTGGAGCTTGCATTAACCTAGCAGCTAAAGTGGGAAAGGTAATGGCTAATTTTTAGGCTTTTTCCTTGAGAAAGGTGAAAGATGTCCGTATATTGTGTGCCATGTTTCAAGAAGAAAATTAACGAAAATTTCAGCGGGCAGAAGAACGACATTTGTCTTGGGGTTTTCCAGTGCGTTTGGGAATTGCCAAGCAGGCGGCAGTTTGCTGGAGCTTTGGCAGTGATTATTTGGAAAATATTAAGTCACCTCACAATTTGAAACATTCAGGTTCGGGGTTCTGTTTAACACCGACCATCGGTGTACTTTAGCGAGCTGGACCATTGTTTTGGTGAAAAGCGTGTGCGTTTGTGTGTTTCAAGTTTACGAAAGAGGGTAAAATTTTGGCTGAGGGAAATCGGTTTCGCCAAGCGGCTGCATCTGCGCAGCACTTCTGGTAAAGATCATACCACCGTAACCTACGCTCCATTTTTCAGCTCACCAAGTTTCATTGTCCACCAAAGCAATCATACCTCCTGCGGAAAAATTCTGTTGGGCTACTTTCCTAGCACTACAGGGACCCCGGGATGCTTAGATTTTGCTTAAAAGTTTGGACTTGTATTGTGTCTGTCGTAACCCACCTGTAACACGTCATAGCTCTTGAAAATTCAACTCAATTGTGCGAATGCTGAGTTTCCTTAGTTCCGGTTCCGAACTGAACTGAGCGGTGAAATCGTATTAGCTGAGGTGCTGAGTATTCGCACAACAAGATTGGATTTTCGAAAGCTGTGTATCCCTAATGGACTAAAAGAGAAAGGCAATTGAGGTTAGAGTACGAATCCAAACATTTGAGCCCCATCTAGGCACCCCGGGCTCCCAGCAATCCTGGGAAACTATTCTTCCAGGCTATTTCCGCCAAGGGTATGATTGTTCCAGAGGACATTGGAACTTAGTGAGCTGCAAAAATATGAACGTAGATTAGGATGATTTTTGGTGTGAGCCGGTACGCAAAAATCCAACATTTTGACGTAAAAAGTTTTATTCTGTTTGTAAAGTTTTTCCGGCTATGAACATTGTGCGGACCAATACAACAAACACCTAAATGCATGTTCTCCGGGGATGTCAAATGAAGGAAAAAGTATTGCCTTCAGTTGATAAACTGAAAGAAAAATAAAGCTATGAAGCAGAATAATGTCTCTCGTACGTGGAATGTTCCACAATGTGCTCATGAATCGAAATTTGGGAATATTTTTAAACACGAAGATGACTTGATGCCCACTTTTTTCCAACACATCAGCACGGCCTATGAGGATTCATATGGAATAGCTGTGGGAATGTTTTTGTATGGGAGGGGAAACAGATGATATGCAAGCGCACAGAGAGAAGAGTATTTTGAAAACAGCTCAGAAAAGTACACGTGAAAAAATCTGGCGTAGCGCCAGCTTTACATAAGGTTCTGCTTGTGGCAACAGAAATTCACTTCCCATCCTTCATTAGACTCCAGCAGATCAAAGAAGGACAAAACCAGTAGCTGGCCTTTGGAGAGTTTTCGGAGAACTTATGAGTGGAGTTTTATGCCAGGGAGGTATGCAGCAGTATCTGAATTATGCCAGGGAGGTATGCAGCAGTATCTCAAATATCGTATCAACTGAAATATGAAACGACCTCCATGCAAATATTTAGTTGAGTAGTAGTAAAAATGAGACTTGGATGAATCTCCCAAGAAAATTGCAGATGGATGCATTTCGCGACACTGGTGGTTAGGGTATAACTCTTAAATGAAGCCTGGTCACGCCCATGAAAGCTTTGATTTTGACCTCAAGCCGTTCCGAGTCGAGTGTGCCCACGTTCTTGTTACCGACTGAATGTTCTGCGCCTACTGAACAGAAATCGATTACGAATTCAGTGGACAGCTGCCTTGAGTGAAAAGTTGAAAAGTCTAAATGCTGCAAGTTGAAGGGCGACATAGAATCTGAGGCAGATGGGTCGTCTTGTCAACTGCAGAAAAAGTTTAGAAAATGGCTCCAAATGAAGTTTCGGTGAGGAAAGAAGCAATCTGGACGTGTGCGCTTTGAACTCCCTGCCCCGACTGCGATGACGTACACCAAGCATTTATTGTTGAAGGGTTCATTAATATACACCAGTTCCCTGGTTTTATCGATCATTTCCAATAAAATAGATGACTGGAAGTAATTGGCCGGGCCCTTACCTACAAATATTTACATACGAATATGAAAAATGGAGGAATTTGAAAACGAAATAAATCTGGACATTGAGTTTTCATCAGCATCACACTGTATCGACATTGAATGGTGAAGCCTTGGATGAAGTGAGCCTATTTTAACTTATGCACGTAGTAGAATATCTCCGGAAATTGAAGATCGATATACTGCACTGACATATTTATGAATAAGGTGGCAAAAATTTCCCACTCCCCTCACGGAGAGTATGTGGTACGACCTTTCAACCAACCTAATTTATTCCTGCGTACCTAAGCTAGACGAAAAGCGGCATGCCTGTTCTTATCGGCTTTCTTACTCGTGAATACCTGCTACCAACAATGATACGTGCGATGCGATCGCGAATCGTTGATCCTTTTGGCTCTGAGGTACATATTTTGCCGGAAGACCCATATGGGGAAGCTATGGCGATGCTTACACGGTTTGAAAGCCTAGTCAAACGGTACACGAGATTTCAACTGGCCTTTTACTTGTTTCCAAAGCCCCTCGTACGAGGCACAATATACTCGGAAGAAATATGGATGCACCAAATTTATCTCCTCTATCCTATTACAAAGCATCCTCATTGCTTTTTGCCCACCGATGCTAATTTCATCAGGCACCATTAGGATCAACCATGGTTGCGTATTTAGCAATACAAGTAACCTTTCGGTCTACTCTTGCACACAGTGGAGCAGGATTTCTCTTGGTGTTAGAAAGCAGTGATCCGCATAAACTCAATAGGTCCTAGCGGAGAGGCACCTAACAGGCGCGATATCCGAGGAGTTGTCTATGTATAAGCCCATAACACGTAAAGCACCCAACCGGCCTTAGAGGCCCGACTGTCAAATTCACCAACACAAGTCCCATTGAGCCAGCGTCTGACTTCACCTCTGCATGTTGTATCAACGATCGATCAATCCAGCCGAGTCGGTGGCTTGATCACCTCCACATTACAAGTTGCACGCATGCACAATTTTAAGGGTGCGCCACGGAGCCTACATGAACAGTCATTTGAGCGCCGAACTTGAATGTGCACTGTTTGATGCCGGATACTCGTTTAGCCAGTGAGTCGATTTCAGCTGGCTACGATTTCAGTCAGACCAACAGTAGCATGATCCGCGGTTTGCGTAAAACTCATCGGTGATTGCCTGTTGAGGCTAAAGCAATATCAATGATTGGGTCATAGTTGGCTGACAATGAAAGTTCAAGAAGACTTAGGCGTCGCAAACAGCACGTTATGAAAGGTAATCATCGGCGAATTGATGACGGACGCAAATGGTACTATGAGGTAGCAACATTGTAAACAATTTGTAAGGCGTTTTGCTTTACAGCTGGTATACATGATGAGCATATTTTCAGATTTTCTAAAACCACCATTTGGCAACGCCAATCCCCGTTATCCTACTGTCCCAATTCCTGATGGTGTGATGTTCGGCAATCCACATCCTAGGGTTTTCATCGTTTGGAAGTCTAAAACCTTGTCGGATTTGACTAGCTTAGACCACGAACGAGTACGTTTTACCAAATAAAGGTGACGGAATCTACCACAGCTGGACACATCACTGGTGACTCATTTCCAATTTTTTCATGGCCACCAAATTTCCTAGTTAGCGATTCTCGTTATTAAGTAGGCAGTCGAATAACAAACGCAATTTTCAACAAAATATGTCCGAAAAGGTCGGAATCAACTTGAGGATAACGGAGCAGTTCAGGAATGAGTTGGAAATTATATTCCCTCCAGTCTTGTGTTGAAGAGGGGGAGAGAGAATAAATTTCGGTAACACACATTGTGAATTTGATGTTTTATTTTTACTTCAAAGATTTTGACAACGTTCCTGCTTCCGTTGAGTGGGCTTTGAAGTAAAAAGGGTCACCACAACAGGAAAACCTATGGACATGATGCCTTTTCGCTTTGCTTCCCAAAACTTACAGACATAACTTCACTTAGCATGGTGAACTAATTTGGCGAATGCTACCTGTCGCTAAATCATCTGTTCGATCTTGTTTTCTGTCTAGGTAGGTTTTGGTACTTTGCGTTCGTTCGTTGCACTATGATACTTCCAAATACTCGATTGTATTTGTTTTACTTTTGTGAGTATGTAAATACACTGTCGCTAATATTTCTACCTGTTTGCAAGGAAGCGGCTTTCCACAAACGGAGGCAAGCTCTCCGTTTTCGCCGCGCGTTCTGTATGCTCAAATGACTGTAAAGTTATGTTATAGTACTCCGAAACAAAATTATAGATGACAAATTTTACCTCCCCACCAATCCAACTCAAGCTTGTAGGTCGCGTGCGTGTTGCTAATGGAGCAAGGAGCGCGCGTGCACACACACACACACACACACACACCATAATGCTTAAAACAATGGTATTCAAATGTGTCCTGTGGTCTATTTACGTAGCAAGCCATCGGTCTGGCCCTGCGTTTGTAGGTGCACGCGTGTCTGAAAACATCGACAAAATAGTCAACCATCGTGTATCCATCGTTGAGTTGCAGCACCCACGTCCGTCCGCGTAACGCACATCCTCCGTGTGTTACCCGCTCTTGCGACTAATCTCCATCTCCATTGTCGATTTACTCTGATCGAACGCGGATGAACGGAGCAATCGCCAAGTTGAAAACAGGGTGGGGAAAGTTCCAGAAATTCTTCCGATACAAGCACTTTACACACAAGAAATCCCTGGACTCCATAGAATTGAGTAAATTAAAACAGCTAACCACTAGGTGCTCACCATACAGTCATCTCCCTGTGGAATATGGACCAGATTCTATCGACTTATCAGAAAATCTTACAGGGATGGGAAATCAAAACCGACTGATTCAAGGGTTGAGTTTTAAAAGACTGAAATACTCACCCTGGACCACTGCATCGGAAACTGTGCCGACTTCCAAAACTGGGAAGCCTCGTTTAAAAGTCAGCCTCAGAAAGCCAAGGAAGTGTAGTAAGAAGGCTGATTTTGATCAGGCGCAATTGGTAAAATGCGTGGAACTTGTGAAAACCAGTGGGAAAGAAAAAGTTGTCCAACCAAGACTGAGGTAAGTTATTTAGGATGCGTATCCTAATTCTCTAAGGTTCGTAGATTTACGAGGAAAACACTCATTTGCAAATCAATTTGGTTTTCACGAGAGACTCAACTGAATTTACAACTGAATGTGCTGCCCATAGGCTGCCTCATGTTTCAATTGGCACGATATTCGAAGTTCATGAATGTTGACTGAAAACTTTCTCCCTGTGAGAAGGCAATAGCTGCAATACAAAGAAATCTATATTTCGGAAAGAAAAGAATGAATCTCATTGTCGGGTAATGATGGGTGAAACAAAAATAAGTTAGAAGCACCGTTTTCGTAATTCAACGTGTTGATCACCGTGGGTGACCTTCGTCAAGGGAAAAGTAATCAGATTTACACAGAGGGGGGAAAACATGCGTTTGATTGGGTGTGCCGTGAAACTTCAAGAGGCTGCTTGATTGGTGAAGGCCTGACAAGGTTTTCATAACTTTTTTCACCAATAATCGACCCAAACGAATGCCAGAAAAAAACACTGTACACAATTTTTCGACCCAATTTGTAATGAAAATGGTGTGAGTGTTCCGTAAGCCAGTATATTTAGAAACACCTATATTTCGTTCTAAGTTTTTCCAGAACTCGATGACATTTCAGAGGACCTGTATCATCCAAAAAACTTTGTTGCAAATTCGTGAATTAATTGCCTCAGCTTCAACAAACAACTTTGGGTACTTGGTATAATAGACCTGTCCATCAGTACTCATTCTTATACGGCATCAACTTTGGACCAATCTTGTCGAGTTTTCTTTTTGACAGGCCCCCATATATTTGAGGAAAGTGAAGAACTACAATTTAGGGTAGTTTAGTCACTACCTTCTCTTCAATGATCCAAGTGACCATTTATTTTAACAAAAAAGATGGTCCACCTAACGAAATTTTTATGTGGAGGCTGCAGGGAAGGTCTCGGACCTGTTCCTTAGGGAGCTTTGTAGGGACAGTTTGCCGTAAAAACTGCCTAAGAACGTAAAATGTGAAGCACAAAGTATTAATCATCAGATTGACTCATTTGTCTAAGAAGATACACAAATTTCTAGGAATGTTGATGAAAATGTCATTTATTCTGGGGATATTCCCTCTCTTCACGCGGGACTATGGATTTCGATAATAAATGGTCCTGCAATGCACTTTGATACCATCTTTAATTCGTCCACTTTTTTCTGATTGGGGCAGATACAACACTGTCCGGATTGCACTGTAGCACGGCAAATAAGATGGCTTACTAAGACGTTTGAGGATCTTTTGGGAAATTCCAGATGGTTTTCAGCGACGAAACACTTGTGGAATTGCTTGGTGGATAAACTCAAAGAGACTTGATTTACATTACTTTCTGCCCCACTCCTTTGTTAAGAGCTGTGAAAGTGTGTTGCTCATATCTTTGCATCGGCACAGACGTAGATGGACCTTGTGCCTCAGGCAAGGTATAGAGGCACCAAAAATTTTCAAATTCTGGCGCATTATATATCAATGACCTATTCGGTCGTTACAATGAGTTTCACAGACAGAGTCCACAAAAGTGAAGTTTAAATTGTTAGAAAAATTGTAGACTTTTGATGGGCAGCCTTCGGGGCCAAGAATCCGAGTGTAGGGACGAGTTTACTTCAAACAGAGTGTACAAGACACAACCTGTCCTCAGTTATGACGATATTGTTTTGTGGCCAACAGGGGGCGGCTGCACTTGAGAGATGTGAATAGTCACCGAAAATGAAAGCACATTGATATGACGTGAATAAACTGTGACGGTGAAATAACCTTTGAGATCCCGATAAAAACTCTCATTTATATGTCAATCTAGTTTTCACAGGGGACCCATGTGAATCTGTCGTTTATGATGTTCTTCCACCAAATGTGCTGCACAAAAACCGCGCAATGCTTTAGTTGGTACGATGGTCGAGATATCGTAGTGTATGTTCATGAAGGAAAATACTCACAAGGTCACTGAAAACTCTTCGACACGCCGCAGCCATTTCCAACCTTCTTAGGGCTCATTAGGTGGGCGCAGTTCCATCACGTTCTACTCGAACCCAAATTTTAGCCGTTTTCTTTATGAAGATGTTCAGCGATATATCGGATATTGTGCCAAGTGAAACATGAGGTTGCCTTTGTGTGGCACATTCAGGTGAGGAATAACATAAGCGCGAGATTTCGTTGAGTCTCCCGTAGAAACCGAATAGGTATGCAAATGCGTGTATTTGTCGGAATCAGTCCAGTTTGGGTTCAAGTAGTGCATATGGTTGACAGCAACTCGGGAACTTCGCCTACTTGGTGAGCTCCAAGAAGGGCGAAACTGGTCATTGGCTGTCGAAGAATTTCAGCAACCTTGTGAGTAGTTTCCTTTATGAAAGTTTTGAGAATTATTTGAATATGATTGCTTTGTGAGTCTTGGATCAGTCTTCATCTTCTAGATTGTCAGTGGGTGATGGAAAACTCAGTAGCTACCAAAAGCATTTCAGTTTGGTTGACAGCCTCAATACAAGTCACGAGTCTTGGTTAGAATAAACAAAAATGGAATTTGAATCGACCTTAGTCAACTTTTATCAGATAAAGATGATGAAATGCTTTGTAAGCATGCATAAAGATCGATATTCTTTCAGCCGAACAGTAGTTCTCAGGTTGTCTAAAACCACCGACCGATTGGAACCTTCTCATTAAGGATGCACGGATGCACGCAGTAACCAGATAATTACATATAAATTAGTTGAGCGCTTGTAATTAATCAGTGTGAAGAAATTGCTTACCGTATGAGGATTGCATCAATAGGCCACTGAATTTTTGCCGTCTATAGATTTCCTTGTCTGCATGTGATTTCTAACTGGAGTCTTTGAATCCACAATATAATTGGAATTTCCGCAACTAATAAGCCACTTTGTTCCGTCCACGCCGTTAAAACTGTCTTTTTGGGGTAGAAGGCACTCTTAGTAGTTTGTATTCTGTCCAACGCACTTGAGCGTTTCTGTAATAGAGATAAGTCCCATTTTATGCCTAATGAAACAGAGTTCGATCACTACTTCACCCACCAAGTTGTTGAAGCTGGAACGTAGTTGTATTTTTTGTGGGCTCTCCCGCGCTTGTCAACCTTACGGTTAGCAAACCAATAGTTATAACTGGGTAACCACGAGTACACTCCAGGGAATCCCACAAATTATATGTCATTTATTTTGCATTGACCTTGAACCTGTTGCCATGTATTCGAGAACAGACCACCAGATGTTTGTTTGCCATAAGTTATTGTCTAATTAGCGTATCCGTTCTAACGTTTTCGACATACAGTAACGGACAACCGACCAAAAATAGCGTGATATTTTGTCACGGTGACTAACTTGACAGGTATTTCCATCTAGAGATGGGGGACCGCATGTTAGTTTTGCTTAAGTGCTTATGACGACCTCATTGTGCGGACGTTGATTAAGACATTTATGACGTAGTTTCCAGTGAAAAGATTTACTGGGTTATCGTATTCAAGACGTAATTTGGGGGGCGAAAAACAGTATTTGATGTCCCCTTTATGATGCCGGTGATTGATTCTTCCAAAGTTGAAGTAAAGCTTGAAGTTTTTGAAATAAAATTTTGGTCATTTGTAGCCATAAATTTTAGTCACAGTGTGATGAAAACAATTAATCTTGATTAAAAATTTAGGTCGGAACTAAAGTTGGTGGGACGGACCGTTATACTCCGATTTCCGGGGCCCATGAACAAGGATTTTGGAATCTTTTCCACATTCTGAAGCGAACCGAATACGGTCAGAAGTTTTCAAAAGTTTTAGAACAGGATAAGTAGTACACTAGTATTTCTCTTCTGTCTTAGTTCTCACACGAAAAGCAAAACACAAGACGTTTTTGCAAGGGAGACTTATGAAATAATTCGGGCAAACAACAATGGTCACTTTGTTCACCAAAAAACCCAAATATTGTCAATAGCCTGACCAGTAGTTTGACAGAAACTTCTCACAGCCTGATAATTGTCAAGTAGGGGTTTTTACGGTATAAAATTGCCAGTTGTGGGATGTCTATACACTACGCGTTTTGTCTTGATCGGTAGCTAGCAGGTAGATGTAACAGGGTCCGATCATTTGAAATTCATATCCCTAACTCCAACATCAAGCACTCCGGACCTCAACTGTACGCGCATCGATTGATTTATTAAGTTTAGCAGGAAACCATTATTGATGGTGGATGATCAAACAGCTGTTATTTTAACTCTATAACTAGCGGTTTTAAAAAATGCAGTGATACCGTTTGATAATTATCAGGTCGTGTTTGTGGGGATGGATAAAAGCCAACAGCAACCGCCTGTTTACTTAGTGGTGATCCGTTTCCTGTCATGTTTTGACTCTAAACCAGGCGAGAACAAGTATAGTCCACATATGCCATAATCACTGAGTGAGTTTTGGGCAGTCATTTGATTTTAAGTGTGGACCAGAACACGAGGTTGTTTTCAACCAATTGGAAAAAGTTCGGGACTGATTGGGAAGTCATCTTTTCAGAAAGGCTCGGTAAACAACCGGTAGATTTATTTGGGCTAGAATAGAAACCATCGATTGTTTACCAAGCCCTTCTGAAACTGAACACGAGGTGTTTGAATTCTGTTATGTCCGTCTGGTGAGTCAAACTCAAACGAACCTCGTAGAGCGTTTATTTTCCAGGGGTATCCCACACGGAATAGTTAGGCTGCTCAGTAGGAATAAAGTTTGGGACAACTTGGTTTCTTGTGCTTCATCGGGGACGTACAAACACAATATTTCCTAGCGCCTAAGCTATTTGTAGCAAATAGTTGAAAAGGACATGATGTTTAGAAGATAGAATTTGGTAGAATTTGATCCACACTATTGGATATTCTGCGACTGATAATGTGCTTACTAGTTAACTGTCATCAAAGAACAAAAGAATGAACTTAGGTTTGGTTACTGGTAGAATTCATCAATAAGTAGCACCTGCTGTGAGCGGAATTCCCACGGCAGTCAGCCAACCTGCGTTTACTTCTCAGCTTCTCCACACCAGTTTGATTTGAATGCATTCATTTTAAATCGTGTGAATTTTTGGAACTATGAGGTACAGATTGGCTGACGCGTCAAAAACTGATCAAAATGACCGCTGCCTATAAAATTAAAATAATGATCGCCCAGAATACACTACTCACAGGGTTGTTGGAAATTCTCCGACAGCTGGCATCGCCTTTTCTGGAGACGCAAATGGAATCGTTTTGTCAGCTGATGTTCAAGTAGAACATGGAATTGATGGGAACGTGGAGCTACACCAGTATGACGACCTTCAAGAAGGATGAAACCGGTCATGGCTTTTTTCTGAGTTTTCAGAAAACTTGTGAGCACCACTTACAGTCAAGAAAATGCACTGCACTATTTCCATTATCGTGCGAAATGAAACATAAGGCAGCCCGTGTGCAGCTGAGATGTAGTTGGTTTTTCTTGCCTACAAGTGATTGTACTTCATCTGAAGACCGTTCAGTTTGTTAGCCTCAGTCAAGCAGCACTTTGGATGTCTTGAACCGGTAGGCATAGGTTGCTCGGGGAATCTGAAGTTTAACAACACTCCTTATGTCCTGGGTTATTTTCTCCTTGATGACTGCGCACCAAAAGGGTGCTAGATTCTAGTCATTTACACTAGTCAATAGGGAACTAAGCTCAGGATTCATTCAAACAAGCTTCCCGTACAGGGAAGCAACAAGACAAAGACTTTCAGAATTGGGCGCCTCAGAGCGACAATCCATCATACGAAATCTCCAAGGCTTATTCCGGTTGGCTCACAACAAAGACCCTACAACCGAGGGACAGTGCTGCCTTTTCCAGTACCTGTGTGTGCATATCAGTCTTTGATTTGGTTCCGTTTTGCTTGTTTACTATTTTCAATCAGGTCTACAGGAGCGGTTGTTGATGTTGACACTGTTGTCGATGCTTTCAGAGAACGAAATACACGTTGCGTTCGGACATACGAACAGTAAAAGATTGCCGGGTTTAAACTCCTCTGATTCAGTAACGCCCCTATTGAAATGCACTTTCTGGACGGACCAGGTGCCTGTAAGGGTCGCAACAATGAGATTCATACAGAACAGATCGGTTTCATTGATCGTGTGCGGTTAATGGTGACCTTTCCAGCCCAGAAATCGCCTAAGCTAGCATTGATAAACAGTATTCAAGCTCGTGGTGCACTAATCAAGGCATAACAGTAATTATTACACTACTAACTAATTCAAGTGGAAGGTAGCCCAGAAAATTTATGAAGACCTCAAAACTAGGGTTGGGTGTACTGGGCTGAGGAGCTTGCAATCATACTGAGACTTCGCTTGAAAAACTACGTTACACGCTGGAGCGCCGAGTGTACAAGAGTGACTGCAGCAAGTAGTACCTCCTAACCCGATGACTTAAGCTGATGATCTTCCCGTCACCGCCTTACCGCGAACCCTACTTGACATGCTATTTTAACTGCAAAATACACGTTTACTGTTTATTCGTTAGACATGTTACCCATTTCGATTTCACGGCACAACGTCAAATGCTTCAATAACTTAGATACACAATACAATCATGGAGATAGAGTAAATGACAAGAGACAAAACCGCACCTTTCTGTGTAAAAAATTGTAAAACCCCTTTACACTACGATCCTTTATGTGTGTCTCAGACGAATAATAATTTCAAAGGATGAGTGAAGCTTTCATCTGATAAGTCATCACTCCAGAAGTCACTGGCCCTGTGATGTGGTTTCTCTAATTGAAGAGTGCGGGGCGACATATCCTGTCTAAGTGGGAGGAGCTAGTCACACCGCTGTTTGGCTGTTGGCGCCTGAACAGTTAAGTGTTCAACCAATGGTTGGAAGGTTGTGGTGTTCAATGCTCTGACAACCGATATCCATTGGAACGTCACCGATCACTTGCAAATGCGCAGGCGGCTTCTACAAGCGTGGTGACACTGTCATGAAAAAGCGGCCTTCACTTATGATCGGCTCCAAAAATTCATCAGTTTAAATAACTGCGAAGGAAAATTGGCTTCGACGATTTGCACATGGGTAATAAGAGCGCATGAAACAGGCGAACAAGCAGGGGCGCGAACAATCACTGAATCTCGTGTCAATCTTGGTGAAAGGTTTTCAAACGCCTGTTCATTGAGGGATTATTAAGGTTAAACCGCACCCGTAGAGGTTACTGGCAAAGACTAGACATTAAAATGTGGACAAGGTACTTGAATGATTGAATCACTTTTGGGAACCTGTGGGTTCTGAGCGTACAAATCACATCTTGTATCGCAATACAGCTGTGCAAAGTGCCAGTCGCTTTAGCTATTAATTTGGTTACCGCGAGCTACCCGAGTTACCTGGGTTCATCACCGGTAAAATTAAATAGGCTTGGTGCAAGGTTGTAGCTTAATCATGACTGTTGTTTGCTTCAGAACAGAATGATAAAAAGTTGTAATCGTTCATCTTTAACACCCTTCAGGTGCCTAGATGCCATGCCACCCGAAGGAAGCACGCGGGCTGCGATAGTGCCAGGTTGCTCAAGCCTAAAGAGGAGTGGTCGAGATGCAGAGGTTGAATTTAAATCAGGATATTCCTGTCAGTAAATTCGCGCTTTAACCAGTGAGCCATCTTCTCAGAATAGCCAATCTATGCTGAAAAGCCTAGAAGCTGCGCGGAGTCCATGCTAGCGACGTAATACAACCTGCAAGCTAAGCTGTAATCCTGCTTGCCATATGAGTCATTTCTGATAAACTAAGGCGTGGCGAGCAACATACCGATGTCTAAGGCTTCCGCTTAAGTTCCGGAGTTATAGGCCATACTTCTGTGGTAATCTAGAAGTAGGCGAATATTCGGAAACAGAAAATTTTGAACGGTGAGGTTGACCGTATGCTGTACTGCCGTGAATAATAGACCGGGAACTGGCGTGCAAGCTAAACGCACGGAACAAACGAATTGTACGAACACAGTTGACCGGATTATGACTAGGTATCCAAATATAGAAGTTTAAGCTGTCAGAATAAAATATGCACATGTGAACCTGATAATCCACCCCTACATGGAGTAGTTACGTCAAAAGTCGAAGCAAAAGAAAGATGTCTAGAGAAACGAAAAGTAACAAAATTAGATAAAATTCTGTTCCAGTATCCAACAATCGACTCATTCGACCAAATGGAAGGAATTCAGTCAAGCAATGCTAGAAACACAATGTTTCAATCTAGAGTAGTTTTTCAGACATCATATTCGTGATCTAATCCACACATGCTCTGTGGGACACGGTAAAATCGGATACATAGATGGAAGAAGTTTACCCTTCTTGAGTGTGCCTGTAGCTGAGCACATTGTGAGACAGTTCGGTATCCCTAGTAGAGAACATATTTCTTACTTAGAGGTAGACCATGCGGGGAAGAAGAAGGTTCTATCCATATGGCGTTGACTGATGCTTGGTTCCTTATAGTGCACAATCTCCAGTTATTAGGACGGAATCACGGGAAAATGAACGGCTTCAATTGAGTTGATAGAAATACACATGTTGAAGTGTACTGAGACAGTGTTTGATTTCCAAGAGTCCTCAAACCATTAAATGAAATGACAGACTCTGAAGCCATAAAAGTTAATTTTGTCACCAAAATTGGTATCTTCGATGCAGGGCATGGAGAGTGTCGATCAGTATTTCTGCAAGAAAACCTGTGCGTCTTGGAGGTTTTCACTTCCTGGTTGATCATCTCCCATACTTTTTACTGATATTTTTTAATTATAGAGCCATTCGCCCCACTGTAGACCTAGAGCATGGCTGGAGAGTCCACTAATGATTTCTTGAAATCGATAAAACTCCGATGGGGCTGGCCAAACGTGATCGTCCTTCACAAAGTATGCGTTTTGAGGTTTCAGGAATTCTTGTCCCACAACAGCTTATTGGTCCGTGCAGCCAAAAGTCATAGAGTTCAAATAACATGAGGCCAATCAGACCTTGCCTATGGGGAACAAATCCCCTTTGACCAATGCCACCAAAATGTCATCTTGAATCTCGGACGCAGTGGACTCGTAAAAATGATGGTAATTAACCATGGCTCCTCAACTTTGTGATATTTAAACCAGTCCGCCTTTACGAGAGCCGATTTTAGGACGGGACCTTCCTACCCCTGGTAGCTACTTTGGTAACGCAACACATTTTATTCAGTCTTTTAGGTGTAGTACTTCAACGGCTCGAAAAAGGAAAAATCATAATTTGGGAACGTAGTCTAGTGAATTAGGGCACAAAACGTGAATAAGATTTTTGTCGCGCTGAGTGCGCAGTCCTGTCTACTCAATAATGGGTGAAAGAGGCAGAAAATGAGTGGAGGGTGCTAGTATTCCGGGTGGACGATAAACAAAAGTCCACCTTATCCCACCACAACAAAAAATCGGAATGCGTTGCTAAGTGCTTGAGAAATGGAAATTTAGATTTCGTGATTTATAGGGTGGCTGAGAAGGAGCCACACGAAAACGCGACTAATCGACTATGTGGAGAAAAATGGATACAATGGGGTGTCTACAGCCGTTCGACAAGCAGTGCGTCATTAGATGTAGAGCAGAATGGAATACATGTACGGATGTCGTGAAGGGGCCTAGTGATGCATAATACATGCGTTTCTAATCAACTTGTGGCTTTCTGCACTATTTATGCTGATTTCTGTTTCAAAAATCACCCCACTGCAGTCAAAGTTTATAATCTGACACAACAAACAAGAATGGCAAAAGACACAACAAGCGTGTGGGCTTCCGCATCAATGAGTTCTACCCATGGTAAGGCATACCGATGACATGGAAAAGAGTTGTTCAGTTCAGTATTGTACAAGGGTTTTCTCTTGAGGCGAGGCAGCTGGACCTATTCCGCCATCTCAGCTACTGGTTGGTGCTCTGCATAGGCCAGGTCAAATCTGAAATCGATGAAAAATAGAGAGCCATAAAGCAACTAAATACAGAAGTAGTTTAAAATCATATCCATGTTGATAGGGCTCAGTGAAAATGAGCAGCTCGTTCCAGGAATTAAACGAAATCCGATCCGAACGCAGAAGAAGTTCAGTCACTGATTGAACCCGTTAGACCACTGATCTAAGTGGCTTTTTCAACTTTTGACCAACTCTAAACCCAGAGATGTCAAGAATTGGGTTTGCTTGTATTAGACCCACTGTTTATCGCATTCGATTTCCTCTCAGCACTGATCGCTCTCTGAAGTAAAAAGAGACAGGTTCACCTCTCCAGATTAACTTTCGTGAGGAGATGTTAAAAGACTAGTGAACCGTTCAGTTGATTGTCTTTGAATAGGTTCCATTTCTACCCGAGTTTCAAACCTATATGCAACACTACAGGTGGGACGTAACGAAGGGTACAAGTATCTGGAGCATTAGCTCGTGCAGTGCTTGGTTCTTTTTTAACATTTCCAAAGACCGAAACTTGAAGGTGGTTCTCCTCGTACCTCTAACAAAGGGACCCAAAGCATTTTCCACCTTAATTACAAAGTGCTACGGTCCATAGTTGCTATAAGTTGGCATTGTAAGACTTGTAGCAGGAGCGCTGAAGCAAACGGGGTTGGGATTTTTGTAACCATGTAGAACGGAAATTAGACCTAGTAGTTTCAGTTGTTTCCTGGTCTTATCTTAGGATCTGTCACCAAAAAATCTCAAAACGTGCCTCCCCAGACCTACATCAAAATATTCACTGTCATCCAAAAGTCTAGTGATGATCTCATCAAAGTCATTTTTAGAAAAAACTTTCCACTATGCCCTCACTTCTTTTACTTCGCACAGTTTTCACTTAGAAAGTGTACACGATGATTATAGCAGGATTATAATCTGCTTAATCAGGGGTTGCCGCTAAAAGATTTACCTGGGGAGATAAAGTGTATACTTCTGTGACCATATGTGTATTACAGGGAGTTTTGTAAATATTGTGACGTATAATTTATTAGGCGATTGCCTTTAAATAGTAACCTAGTGATAATACGCTCTCCTCTAAAAGACATACCGATGTTTTTTCAAGCCCCGTGCGGGTGTAGTGTTTGACTTGGTAAATTTCGTTGTATACCGATGCAACATGGGTGTCTGATGGGCAACTTCTAGCATACGCGACTTATGTTATGTAGAATAGCGTTTCTAGCTGGGCTTTTCTACATATCTAAAAGAAAAACAGAATCGCACGTTCTGTGCACCATAAATAGATCATAAGTGCGTTGTTCAATTGTCGGCTTGACGGTGAACTGAAAAAATGGGCATTTTTTGATATCCAGCATTCAGCTTGGAGTTTTTGGGGAGGCAGTAGAAATAACTTCACTCATGTGCACACGGCTCAGACACAATGAGCTTACAGTTAGGCTTCGACTGAAAGTTACCTCTCAGTTTGTAAATCACCGGAAACTAGTGCTGACATAATGTTTTACCATTCAAACGTTATCCAGGCAGTTTCAGAGAGAGAACACGTAGAACAGATCGGTACAATCTAAGGTAGACAATAGTCAATAAATGGAAGCTCAGATATCTGGCGGCAGTGTTTGTTAAGCGTCACGAAAAACCTCTGACTACTAAAATCTGTTATTCAGATAAAAAGTGCCGCCGAACAAGTGAGCTAGGAAATGGATTAACATATATATCCAGGTTGGTATATACGGATAAGACCCGAATTCAACTAGAATTCCGTAGCTGTTCGAGTTAGGTGGCTTCAAGGGGTAAATAAGGGTTTTATAAGTCTGTTAGGGATAACGGATTGGGAAAGATTATAAATATCACTTGGTACGGTAATTTATCTTTGCGTGCCATTTTAACGAGTTGACCATAATGGTGTGTTGTATCGACTCGTTACAAAGGAACAATTGAAATGTCGGCATTTGCGCACTTGCTTCAATCATCTCACAACAAGTTGGCTTAAAGCATATCACGTGCAAATCTACACTAATTTTCAAAACAAAAGTGCACTCGCACCTCTCATCGGAGCAAAGCTGGTGGCATGTCAGAAATTCCTCGCCATCTAGGTGGGATTGTTTATTCATATTTTAAAGGAAGGGCACTCTCAGAAACCACACTTTCATGCACACATTCTTAGTCTTTGCTGAATGAGCCCTGAAGAATTTTCTGATCCGATATAGAGGAAGTGAAAACGAAGAAGTGCTGGTTTTTTAGTTGTTTAAATGAATTGTACCGCTTGTCATAAAAGGCACAAGTATGCTCATAGATGTGAGTTAAGCGGTAGTAAAGATTCGGGCCACTATGTGGCTGTGCGCTCAAGTTTTCCTGACCTGAAAACACAGATAACACTAGCAAGCAATTAGTTGTGGAAGAGTGAGTTGAAGATATAGTGTTGAAAAACCTATCGTTAATGAGGCATGTCTCAGAAAATATTTTGACAGATTTCCGGCCCCTGAAGAAGAATACAGAAATTTGATGAAAAAAGTTTATGGAGTGAAGGACATTCTTTGAAGGCCAATTAAAATCTATTTGATCCGGATTGAAGGCGAGCGAACATACTATCAACAAGGCAATAAAATACCGAGATAATGAGGTTGATGCGACCTACATGCCATATGAATTCATTCACTGATGACTTTGTAGTTGTACTAACTAGCCATTGCCATTACATTATCATTTTTGAAAGGAAAATCCTGACATTCTTTTACGGAAAACACGCATTTTGAGAAGATATCGGCTCCCTATGGATGCACCATAACTTGGAGTCACTAAACTGATGTCATCACCATAAAACACAAAAGGTTTAACGGACATTTTGAGCTCCAATCTAAAAGCACGTTTAACGGGCTAACTATCTTCTGAGAATCGGACAGACATCTTATGAGGACTAAAGAGTTAGATAATACCCTCTAGATATACCGCCAAATGCAAGCCAATGATCAGTCAATACTGTGACAAAGATCCCATTAAAGCTTTCCTTTCCACTTTTCTTTTCCGCAAATTTTAAGTAATGAATACAACAGTTTGTTATCTGCACTCTAGGCTATTGTTTTTTCTCGAATGAGATCTTCGCCGTTCTAGTGGCTGTCAGCCATCCAAGGAAATGTGTTTGTGTGACAGGGGTTCATGGCAGAAACCCGCCCAAAATTCAAAGTGAATAACGTTTTTAAATGGTGTCCTGCACTGTGTTTGTTGCCGACAGAATAGCGATGCCTGTTTCCGCATCCGTCTGAAGTATGGGATCTGCCCATGTATGAAAGATACTCCCAAACATATGCTGCTGTCTGTACTCATCAGCTAGAAGTATACCTTCCTTGAAAAAAAATCGATCCCACGAGTAACGTCAGAAACCTTGTGGCAAGTTGAGTAGTGTTTTCCCCACGTTCATGAAATTGTACATATTATCAAAGGAACACCATGTTAGAATCTCTCTTAGTAGCAATTATATCTAGGAACCTCCCGGATTGAAGTACACTGCACGTGGTAAAAAAAGAGCCAATCTGGATACAATGACAGACGTTTTCGGACACGTTTTGTAGTGTGAGGAGATTTTGAAGTTTTTAAATTGATATTTTCTCCCTTGATGGATTCCAGTCTATACAGTAAACAACAGAAACATTGGGAGGCTGTTTCATCCATATCATCATCTCACGAATTCCCATGGAGACTCAAACTCACAACTTTCCGGTTAGTAGTTGAAGACTAAGTCGTTCGACCACGAGGAGTGTGATTAACTTGCAGTTAGGTGGGACATGGTGCAACACATTCTTCATTTGCATGATCACATGTTGAACGGATCCTCTTGTGACGTTTTCTCGGAAGGAGGAGTCACACTTTGTTTGGATGGCTCATCTCATCTGAGTTACCTGCATTTATTGCGAGCATGAAGAAATTTGAAAATTTCAACTGAAATTTGGTCCTGATCACCAAACAGTTGTGGCTGAACGATTACTTGTCGGGGGGTTACGAGTTTCGATGGTTCTGGCGATTCGTGGAATGAGCACTCCTGATGATTCCCAATGAGGACGAAACAGCTTTTAAGTGCATCTGGACTCTTTGGCATAGATTTAAATCATTTACAGAACGAATTCTCAACCAAATCAATACCTTAATCCTTCTAACCTGACGTGGTTGAAACATTACTTAATCATCTGCTGTACGACATCGGCAATATGTCGAGCTGTTTGTTGGTGGCTGTTGTTCTGTTTGCCGAGTTTGGCAATAAGCTTATGGGCTAATTGACAGCTGTACTGAAAAGTTCAGCAGATCTATGATGACTTTTCACGTTCACCTTGGGATCAGCGCCTCTGAGAGATTATTTGAAAGCGAAAATTACACAAAAATTTACCGTAGCTTAAGAAAACCGCAGTGCTCAAGTTGTGGTTTTCATTATATCCTCGTATACCTGTTCAGAGATATTCGGAGGCAGAGAAAGGGTAATCGTATTTTCATGAAGGAAACTATTCGCAAGGTTGCTAAAAACTCTTCGACAGCTCACGGCCGGTTTCGCCCTTCTTGGGGCTCATCAGGTAGGCGCAGTCCCCGGGTCTCCATCAACTTTATGTTTTACTTGAACACAAATTGCACTGTTTTCGAGAAATACTCTCATTTGCAAATCAGTTTGGTTTTCACGAGAGACTCAACTGAATCTCTCGTTTATGGTGTTCTACAACTGAATGTGCTGCACACAGGCCACCTCATGTTTCAGTTGGTACGATAAGGTTTCGCCCTTCTTAGTGCTCATCAGGTTTTGTATCAGGTATTGTATCGCACTAACACTAAGCTGGTTTAAACAGTCCTCCTTCTACCCAGACACAATTGTTCAGCTTAGTCCTATCCGTCTGTTGACGAGTAGTGGTTTATAGGTGTTCAACGTGCGCTGATGGAGAGGTGGCAACATACTAGCATTGTATAACAGATGTTTGGTTTTCATGTCCAATTTGAACCAGGGATATACATTCTGATTAGCTTTATTGGGGACGAAAGTCGAGCGTAAGATCTATTCATGTACCAACAGAACGAGATTTACGTAAGCAGGACTGTTCTGAAGTCACTAAATTTGACAATTTTTCAAAGACACCTTTTAAACTAGTCAGGCCTCTTGCAGTGTTCATGTGCGTCAAGAAATGTGGATAATGACACATTGTTAGAGCTACTATGTTTCTGTACACATGTGTTAAACTATTCAACCAAAGCTCGGAACGATCTCGTCTCCATCACGTGCCACTGGTCTTATTCTTGGGCCATCATGGATAAGGAGCCAACGGACTCCTGCTGGTGGATCAAGTTCTGGAGAACAGGGGGTAACCTGAATCCAGTCTGGTGAATACATATTTAGGCTCACAAATAAATGATAGACCTTCGAGGAGTTTTTCGACGGTGTTTTTTCCAGACGGAGTTTGTTTCTTGATTTGAAAATTGCGTTAATCTATGCTAAATGTTTTGATTCGTCGTTAGACTGTGGCCCCCAATACTAATCTCGCTGATATTTTGTAATCTAGTTGTGTCACACGTAACTGCACCTCGTTTTCCAAAGTAAACTCATCTGAATCTTCATTCATCCTCAAATTCAGTAACTTTGGTTAGTAAAATAACTAACATTATCCTGCATAACTGCCTTGAACATCGTCCACAAATATTTATCCAAAATTCTTCTGCCAGAGAATTACACATTTCAAAGTTCACTTTTTCTGCCATACTATGGAGTATGTCCTTACGGAAACCGCACTGTGTGCAGTAATTAGCCATAAATTGGCAAACTAGGGAGAGGGCAAGCAGAAGATCTCTTTGGACTTAACTATCGCCTATCTGCACCTCGTCTCCAGCATTAAAATTTCACACACGATTCACTAAAAGTGGTAGCCAACATGTTTAGTTGGGCGAATACCATAAGCCCAGGGACATCGAGGTAGTAGCATTGAGAAGAAGAAACCTGTGCCAAGCAGTGTTTGTTGTAGCGTAAAGAAAGGGTCTAGCTAATTTTGAATCTGGAGTCAATACTGCGTTCGGTTGGTTCTATTATTGGTCGAAAAATTCACTGTGTTCCTTCGAAAACACAGGAAAGTGGGCTGCATGTTCCTTCAAGACATTAACTTATTCATGATTTACACCTTGAGATGAATACTTCACCAAAATTAACTTCATACTGTGTGTAAGTGTTTGAATCAATGCGGAAGTAGGCTAGGCCGATTAGGATCTGATGGATCAGATGTGTATCTGTCATAGACAGTAAGTGGATCGCTACGGATACCTCAGGGAACAAGTGATTACAACAGACAACCTAAGAGCGTAATACTTAAGAGAAGCGACGTTGAAGGTGTACGTACAGGTCAAGGGCACTCAAGCTCCGTCGACTCAGTTCACAAGGCTGACTAGTCACGATATCTGGGTTCCTAAGCTCGACTCATATTGCCGCTCAGCGGGATATATTTTGCGTACATACTATGCACAAGGCTATTTCATTCCGAAAAGAGGGTGTTAAATGCTAAGAAAAAAACGAATACAAAATAGAGATATGACTCTTAATTTTTCCTCTCGAATATAGGGCCAGATAGTCTCTTATGTTTGCTTTGGACCCCTGCGTTGTTACTGAGACTCACGTAAAAGTTCATTCACTGCTAAAAGTGCTAACTTTACGGGTTTTCACTAAGTGGAACCTGTGGTGAACCAGTAACCATACTAAAGTACATTTGTGTGCTCGCTTCTGGCAGGTTGTACTACTCGTATAACTACACCATTATTATGTGGGTCCGATAGCAAAGTATGTATAAAATTCACATATTGTGAGCTTAAGCTATCCGAAATGTTGACATGCGGTAATGCATAGAAGATGAAATAAAATATGTAACTGATGTGCAAATGAGAAGGGTGCAAATGACACTGTAACTATTTGGTTACATCCAGTCTGTTGTATGAATTCTGCGTGATACTGTAGTGATGACGCAATGAGAAACATCAAACCCAGGGTTCACGTGCTCAGACAATAACCTTGAGAAATAGTAATTCACTCTTTGATATGACAGCTGCCTGTTTGTTGTGTCAGCCGCATAATATTCAAAGCTGTTTGGTGATCATTCGTTACACACGTGAAGTGAAGCGGCCTAGAGAACAAGAGATTCAGAGAAATGTTTCCTGCTGGTTGCACCCTAAACATCAAATCAGTCGTTGATTAAATAATACACTTGTATCAATTCCGTTTGGAGTATGAGACAATTTTATAGCAAGCAGACAAATTCTAGCTTCGTTTGCGGAATTTACTTTGTGCTGAAATCCTCTTAGCCAAAGTGGCACACGACTTGAAAGTTCAGAACCAAGAATATGCGACAACGAAAACTAGTAACAGTGCGATCAAAAGGTAGTTACATCTGATGCGTTACTAACTCGAGAACCTTCTCGGTTAAGGCGCAAAACTGTTCACCACGATCTGAATCCAACCACTGATTTCCGGCTGTTCCCACCTAGGCTGGGAAAACCAGGCGGGATCTCTTCCTTGCAATTCTTGTGAGTATCATGGCGACAATTTAAAAAAAAGGACGACACATTTTGCTGATTATCTACGAGTATGTTTCTATCTGTTTACCATATGTTTCTATCTTCTTTACTTAGCACCCTTTTGACCTGGTTGAATGAAAAAAGCTATTTAAGTCCCGAAGAAGAGGTTTCAGCAACCTTGTGAGTAGTTTCCTCCATGAAAAATAACACCAAACCATTGTCTCTCAGCTGCTCATGTAACGTTTATGTTCTACCATCCATGACAGTTAAAGTAGTAAGCACATGAAAATCCAAAAATTGAAGCAAGAAGCGGTGACACTATGCACTGAACTCCTCCGTTCGCACCCCGCTACATTGGATTAAATGGAACAAGAGACAGCTGTTGCGTCACCTGAAGATACTCAACAGAAGATTGTATCAATACCTAATCTCGGAGACAGGATGTATTTTCAATGCAATCCTATCCAAAACGATAAACTAACTTCAACTGCTGATGTAATTCTAAGGAGAATACTCAGTGCCATTTACCTCTCGACTGTTTGTCTAGAATTTTTATAATATGAACCTTATTGGCCTACTTTATCATGGTGAGACTGAACCTTATCACGGTATGCACACCTCTATAAACTCTATAACTCCTTGAGTTATAATGGGGAGTTACGTGTGTCACACAGTTTCTCGTACCAGGTTGGTCATTAGTAGAGGTCTGATAAACACTCTCCTGGCCCTCCAGTTGTGTTCGGAAAGTCACGATGACTTGTTCCTTGTAGCACGTCGACATCCACCCGCTGAATTTCGGTGAGGCCTTTGAGTCAAAAGCCTTGGATGAGGACCCTAATCATCTTCCTGTATAGGTCTGGGCGCCTTGACAGCATGCCAGCCTACGCAAAACCATGAATAATCATCATCATCATCATCGACAGCTTGACATCAGTGTTCAAAACCGATGCGTTTCGTGATCTCCTTCATATTTCTCTGCCAAGTCAAGTGTTGGCCACCTCTCTGTTTCTCTGTTCCTTAATTTCTGTTTGATTTTTTTTTCGGGTTTTGACCAAAACCACTTACTGTCGATGGTTTACCTAGTGATATTAAGTGCTTCACACATTTAGTGGGTTTCACAAGATCCCATTCATGGACCAGCTATATTTATTCCAACGTAAATTCTGTGCCAACAGTCGGTGAAATCACAAGGGGTGTTTGTTGTAGATGTCAGATCTTTATTTACCAGTTTTCCCTTGTATCAGACTATCGGGTATTGCACGTTCAAAAAATTCCCACATGTATTGCACTAAAATGTTTCAGAAAGTTGTTTCTCCCGAATACTGAAAACATGCGTTTTAAATTTGAAGTCCAGGATTACAAACTAATCTATTACACTGTACCAGATGACCCGTCTGAACATTTTTACGCATATTTCTATGCATAATTCAGTGAAGGCTTTCTGCTTATACCTCGAGAACTTTTCAAACGATCTTTAGAAATCTTAGCTTCGGTTGACTGTAGCCCCTTTTGAAGAGCATACGACTGTTTGGAAAATTAACATTCAAACGATTCGGTATCTTTTAGGCAGAAACTAAAAACGGCCCCGTAGTTTTTGATGGTCCTAATGTCAGACGCTCAGATAACATTTTTAGGCCTTCTGTGTTTCGGAAACTCAGCTGATTTGTGTAGTACTTGGAGTCTTCCCTTTTTACTCGTCTAGTCCCCATCACGGAAAGCAAGAATATCAGCGAATACGGGAGCACAAACAGTTGTGCGGAACTAACGCATATCTAACGCACATGAAACTTGGATCGGACAGTGGGGCCAAGAAATGAAGGTAAACTCACTACTGAAGCCAGTCGCGTTCTACGTATTGTATTACTCGAAGCCATACAAAATGACGGCCGCACGAACGTCACCATGGAAGAACCAATCGGTTACCATACTAAGCTTACCCGGAGCCGTTGTTAGTCCACGTTCAATATCACGGTCAGGGATGATATAGTGAGCTGAGTGCGTGAAAATGGTATCTTACACAGGATAGGTCCTAAGCAGAAACGATAAAAATTGGGAGTAGATTTTCCAAAAGTTTGGTTACACAAACGGTGAGCTGTACCTGATGGCTGTTGTTTTCTTCTAATAAAATTTTCCGCTTCTCACGCCGGAACATTTAGTCTTTGCGCTAAAAATGGACCTTTTTCTGTTTACGACCAGAACCCCAGTTTATTCCCGGACCAACCAGTGATGAGAAGATTTTACGCCTTACTTTTGCCCCTTCTTGAAAAGCAACTTTAAAAATTGATCATTTTAAAGAGATGTTAAGGAAGAAGTAAGCCTCAGTTTTGCGTTAACAAAGCTCCAATCGTTGCAGACAAGATCGTTGAACAGAATGCGTTTTGCATCTGAGAAAAATTTTTTGTTGTTGACTGAGCCAAGAAAAACAATATGACAAATATTAACATTCTCTGACCCTTGGTAAAGACATATACTCGCAGCACCAAGCAAAATTCCCCGTGCAACGGTTTTCCTCATGTTTATCAGCCTCTGGTTGTGAGGATATGATAGACATTTTTCTTTATGAATTTTCATGTCAAGGATACATCATCATCGCTCAGTTCTTCGTTGTCCATTGAATGTCACGACCGTCCCAGCAGTGATGCAAATTTGCCTAGCGGTACTTAAATCCCACTGCTTATTTCCAGTGCTCTTTCTTTTCAAAATGCTGTGCGTAGACTCTAATCTAAATCTGGGGTTCTTTGCAACAATTGAAAACTATGCCTCGAGGTTCCTTTCACGTTTACTCGCCAAGCTACAACCACTGTACGACAAGTATGCGGTTCTTACAGCCAATCATCATCATCATCATCGACAGCATGACATCAGAGTTCGACACCGACGGTTCACTGGCGTAACACCACGGTTCATTTGAAAGCCTTACTGTGATGATGATATCTCGCTCAGCTGAACATGGCTGCTATGATACTTCTTAACAATCTTGAACATAAAGAAGCCTTACTTTCTGCTGTTCATAAAAGTCGACTTCAGGTGAGGTATTCTGCAGTCATAAGATCAAATTTCCTTTTATTACCAATCAGTCTATTTGGTTTTTGGTAGATTATTGAAGGTGGAATTCGGCGGTACATGAATTTTAGACTTTTTAAATTTAACTTTAGAAGCCTTCTAAATTATGTACGGAGGTAATAGGTTGATTTTACTGGAATTCAATAAACAAAATGAGTACGGTCGGCAGGTGGAATAAAAATAACAAGAAAACAAGCTTTCTCGTAGGAAACCACTCACAAGGTTGCAAAAAACTCTTCGACCTTGTGAGTAGTTTCCTTTATGAAAATGTACTGCGATATCTCGAATATGGTACCAACTGAATCACGAGGCGGCTTTTGTGCAGCACATTCAGTTGTAGAATACCATAAACGAGAGATTCAGTTGAGTCTCTCGCGAAAACCAAATTGATTTGCAAATGAGTGTATTTCTCGAGGAAAGCAAGCTGTTTATTCACCTATATTTTGAACAAGTGGGAAGTAAAATTGTTTTATTTTTTACATTTTTGAATGGCACGCGATAAGTGAGACATTATAATGTGGTTTACTTGATTGGAAGAAACGAGAAATTCAGTTCCTGTTTCATTGCCTGATGGACAGAACTCAAGAAGTTTCTGTAGTTATGTTGAGATGTTATTCCCCACCAAATTTTATTGTCGTAATTCATCTGTCAATTTTTACTTTTTGAAAAGATCCGGCAGCTTCATCGATACGCAGAAAACCCAAGTCTTTAGCTGTACCGATAGATGAGAAAACAGATGTTGTCGGACCACAAAAGTCATATTCAGATGACATAGACTATTTCATTTTCCGTTGTGCAAATGATTTCCGCCCGAACGAAAATTTGCAAATTCATGAAGTCGTGATACTCCACGTTGGAGATCGACCCTCTTTAACAATAGCTTAGGGCAAAGACAATCCCCGAGCCAACCAATAAATCAAGGAGAAAACAAATAGAACTAAAGCTTGAGACATCTGAGTTGAAAGGGCGAATAAATTGGATCGGAATTTACAACTCTCACCAAGGATCACCGAATACGTCCGCCGACGAAACCAAAAAATAACGAGGGCCCCACTGATAGAAGACGTGCAAATCAACCACAACCAAGCTGGTGAATATAGATCGCAAGGCGAGTATGGATCAATCAGGATGAAGACTACAAACTACTAAAAATGGAGGGTGCGCCATCGGCCAAGCACACAAGAGGAAGGTGGACCACGAAGCAACCCAGACCACGAACGCAACATCCAGAAAGTAAAAGGTAGACGACAATTTCAGCAAGCAGAGTGGCAATCGAAAGAAATAAATACAGGCATCCTCAAGGAGCTAGATGTCGATTTCGTCCGGACATCGGAAGGATTGTGGTCTACATTCTCAGAAAGTAAAAGGGAATCCGACAGATCTTGAAGTTGGAAATTCGGGAACATGCAGAGCAAGCCAAAAATGGAAACTCAGTGGTTAGAGCTCACCCCTAAGCTTGTCTCTGCGCTCATGCTGTATAGTCTTGGATTACTCTTGTCAGGATTGTGGATGTAAATGTAGATAGCGTTGTGCCCAACTGCTATGTTTCTAGGAGTTTTTCTCAAAGCAAGTTCACTGCACTGCATTGTCATTCCTCCATCTGATGCAGCTTTGCTCACAATAAAGAATGAAGGAATGAAAGCTACGCGTTAGAGGCGGTATCACATAGTTATCCGGTACTTGATATTCTTTCGGGCTACGATACACGTTGCCACCATCTCCTGAGGTGAACAAACACTAGTTCTTTTCACCCTTTTGTCCTCAAGAGGTCAGGATCTTGTGAGGTTCAACGATGGAAGCCGACCTATGAGTCACGTATTCAGGTTGAGGAAATGCGAACCTGGAGGGTTTTGCACTGGATGCCTAATGCGTATTCGTCATAAGAGGATATTCGTTCAGCTTGACAGTGGCCCTGAACCAATCTATGGCACCAAAAGACAGGTTATTCTTAATCTACCAACGACCTAATTTGATTTATGTAACCAAAAGCGCAATAGTATCGCGGGGTTCCCTAAAATATTGTTGATTATGAATAGGGCTTTGAAACATTGTTTTGCAACCCTTGTCCAGCTGTCAGCTACAGCACTGGGACGGATGATATTTGTAGAAATATTATTATTAGTAATAGTAAAAATAATGGTCAGAGTGCAGATGATAATGAAAATGATCGTGACTACTGCGGATATCGACTGTAAAACTGATGTTTATAACTTCAGAACTGAGCCACGTTAACAATTTTCTTTTACCTTCAATCATGGGGTGCTACACGCTAGTTAATCAAAAGGTAAAATGATTTGATGTGGAGCGGATCGAGGGAAATTTGTGCCACTAGAATCAACTGATTAGATAATGGTTGCTGGGCCTCCTCTTGGTGTTAAGTCAACCTTTGGATGCGACATGCGACATGTTACTTCTTTCTGTCATTCTGTTTCAGGCGCTCAACCCGCAGAAAAAGCGCCATTTGGATAAGCAGACGATTACGCGTTTCGGACAAAGAAAAACTTCAAGAAATCCAAGAAACTGCCCTTGAAAATTCAGGACTTGGAGATCTCAGTGAGATGAGAGACAAGGAAATCTGCACCTCCCAACGCGAACTACTTCTTCAAAACGGATGACCGTCCCACTGGACGGGCTGTAACATATATTCCACATACAGACTGACTGAGAAGCCGAGTTCACTATAAATTACGGCCAGTTTTAATGGATTCAGTTTTCCCCCTCCCCTTTGTACTCTTCCCTGAACTCCGTGGCTTCTGTGGAATCGCGTGTACCGGAATGCTCCATTTTGAAGGTCTAGCAAATACCGATTTGGGCTTCGGTTTTTCACCCAACTCACATCTTTCCAGAAAGTAGCATGTTTGAGAATCGAATGGAGCAAGATCACGTGGTGTACATCCGGAAGCGCACGTGCGTGAAATATCTGCACCAGCCATGCACAGTAGTTGAGCGCAACGTAGGTGGTCGTTCCTAGCAGCCAGATGCAAGGGTGTGACATTATTTGCGTCTGAAACATCTACTAGAGCTCGGTTACATAAAAGAAGACGGATGATTTCAAAGTGTCCGTTAAGAGCAGCATAGTGCATAGGTGATCTACCGACAGCGTCTTTACAGTTCGGATCAATTCGTTCATGCATTATGCGAGAAGCAGCCGCAAGGTTACCGTCAGCGGCTGCCTTACACAAGGCTTCCTCCATGTAGGAATAAGGCTTCATATATGTAGGCTTCCCATCATGCTCCATTGTAGTAACAAAATACTTCGCTAGACGAATGGCAGGTTAGTACATCAAAGTCATGATGTCCAGATCAATGCCACTGTTTTTGAACTCCAAGTCACGTGTACGCTTAAAGTGAGGTAGGCAAATCAACTCAGGCTGAAAAATTAAAAGTCAGAACCGTATATTACAGTAAAATGTACAAATGAATACCTGTTGAAAGGTGTTTTTATGTTCATGACGTGGAGTGTGGAAGACTCAGTTGTTTTCGTAAATTTCAATTAGGATTTTTATTAGTAACCAGCACCAGGTTCCCCCCTCATCCACTCTTTTCTTTTCACTCTAAGGCTGTGAATATAATTAGAGGTTTTTGTGGTTGTCTGGCAGTGAATCATCAGTGTCAACACTGATGTTGCTGTCTCCAATGGGGTTGTTGTTGATTACTGGACTTTTTTTTGAATAAANTGATGTTGCTGTCTCCAATGGAGGTGGTGATGATTACTGGACTTTTTATTTGAATAAAGCAGTCTAAGCATACTGTTCAGTTACCAGAACCTTTTGGAGGTACCTTGGTAGAAGAAACCATATTAACAAGGATGGAGACACAAAGAGCATTGTACAGATGTATGAATAAGAATTTCCCTCAGTTGACGCTTACCTGAATACTCTAGTCGCTCATACTTGAGACACGAACATTTTAAAATGCGTTTCTTCAAATAGTGACCTCTGTGAACCCTGAGCAGACATGCTCCTTCTGAAGGGTCCCTGTTCGAAAAGGTGTTGAGCTTACAAATTTTATATGAACCTCATTATATATAATATATATTGTACAGAGTGTATTATGTACTGCATTATTGCCTCATTTGGGATATGAATCTCCCGCAGTGAGTAATAATCATGGAGTACTATCAGGAAAACTAATGCCGCATTTGCTTGTGAATTCTCGCTGACCGAGGCAGACACACTGCGGCTATGTAATACGTATAGTTTTCGCCGTAAAATGTTGTTAGACTAACACAAACCAACCATAAGAGAGAAAGATTAGCTTTCAAATCATCTTCATGTATGCCGACAAACTGTATGATGGGTGTCTGAAACGCCTTGAAAATTGTTGACATGCTCTTACACCCTTGAAACGTCGGAAAATCCTAGCTGCGGTTAACATAAGGGATGTACATTGAGATCGGTCTTAAACTGGATATAGTACTTTATTCTCAAGCATGATAAGGCATAATTTGAGCAGTAAAACTGTACAGGTAACTTGGACTTGGCGTAACATCCGATGGGTGGATAATCTACTCAGCTGCTACAAGATGGATGTAATAGTGTGCTGTTCGAGAGGCACATGGTCAACCTTCAGAAAACAGCATTTAAAAAGCTCTTTGTTTGCGCTGATTTTTGACGATACTCTGAATCTCCCATCCAGATTGGCATCTAGAAGACCAACAGTATCCTGTGGCTCCTATTTGACTGAAATAAACGGTCTTCAATTCTCCATCAAAAAAGGAATATGTACTTATGACGGTACTAGCCAATCTTGATTGATAAGAACAACTAAACTAACCCTTGTTGAGCGCACAGTTTGTGGCAAATCTCCCGATCCCCCATATTGTACACAAGCCTTGAGACCTCATCCTTGAGCCCCAAAAGGCGGTTATCAAACATCAACATGCCCAATGAAGGTGACCAGTACGGGTATTCTTATCTGTCAAACACCCTGACTCGCCCACGCGGAGAAGAAATGGCTGCTGTCCTCACCACGCAATTTTTAAAAAAGGAAGTGATCTCTGTCTGTAGGTGGTAGGACTATGAATGTCGAAATTTTCCGGTTCGTTTATGAGGGCTTGCCCCCTCTGCCCATCAATCCAACAACAAAACGGGTTGATCCAGACCGAGTGAATCATTAAGTGCGAGGTTACTTTTGGAGGGGAACTGTCGTCTGGTGGGGGGATGGAATTTAAACCGTCTAACGAAACGTGGTTATCGAGGCAGCCCAGAAGCGCCGAGTAGTTGCCAAATCTTCCGGTGCCTGTGGAAGCTGCGGGGTGCAATGTACACGTAAAAAGGGTTTTTGGGTAGATATTTCCTCAATGTGTTTTTATCATTGTAGTTTCATTTGCCAGCTAGCTTTTGCTAACGCGACTGATAGCCGTGAACAGATCAAGGCTTTCCAACAATAGCCCACAGGATTCATTGGAAAACAGGTGTCTGCTGAAGTCTGAGCTTGGGGCTGTGTTGCAAATCGCTGTAATACATACATCCTAGAACAGCTTGTTACAAACACTTTGCCCGAATACTTGCTATAAAGGACTATGTCCTCTAGCTGGCAGTTCGAATTCTGTTGCGGTCCGACTTGGTTCGGAGTGAACAGACCACATGTTTTGTGACCAACGTTTCCTGCATACCAGTTTGAACTGAAGATGTGAACAAAATGAACTCGGCCTAATGAAAAAATATCAGTCAACAGAACAAACTAATCAATAAAGAACCTGTGTTCGAATAGTCTCAAATAAGACAACAATGCTCGACAGACGCGCGTGTCTCTAATGAGCAGACTTTACGAGAGAACGTGAGCATTGTTAGCTATAACAGCACCAGCAATTCAGGGGAGATGGATTAACAAATAATTTTTACCAATCCGTGGTTTCCAATAATCTGCTCTGGTCAGTCATGCTTTTACATTTACGATGGGTGCAAGAAACTGTGGTTCAACAAGAAGCTACCATGTAAAACCTGCGTTATAGCGACTTGGTTAACACGCTGGTAGATCCATACGTGCAAAGGAAAAAATCGGAGAAAAAATTGCATCAAGAGAGACTGCAGAACAGCTACATCTGTCTCGAAGTTATTGGCCACACTTTAGAATTTCATTACCCACTGGAAACCTGAAATGATGACACTTTCTTCTAAATACATGGCCTTCATGGAGCCAGTTTACTTATGGCTGAGTTAATTAGACTATTTATGGCTAGTTTCGGAATCTACTGGTTTCGTGGGTATCTGACGCATTGAGACCGTCATCTGATTGACCTGATGCGGTTGAAACATGTAATTGGCCATACGATCAAATACCTATCAATGCTGATAAGAGGGTGTTTAGTTGGTTGCACGAAAGACACATTAATAACCTTTCCTTTCGACGGTATGTACTCGCTTCGGCGGTACATACACTAAAATTGGAACGATAAAGAGATTAGCATGGCCCCTGCGCAAGGATGACAAGCAAAAGCGTGAAGCGTTCCATATTCTTTTAAGAGGGGGTGGGGCGAAATGGTTCAAGCGGTTGCAGCGCGAATTTACTGACCGGAAGGTTCGTTGTTCGAATCCGACCTCAGCCTCTCAACTTCCTGGCAGTATCCCAGTCCTCGTGCTTCCTTCGGGTGGCATGGCAGCTAGGCACCGAAAGGGTGTTACAGCTGATTGACTGTGACTGACTGTCTATCGACGGTACAAGCATTTTTTGTCGTTAGCAAAATACACTCATTTGCCTACCAATTTGGTTTCAACGGCTCAACCTCTCGTTCATGACGTTTTTAATATGTCGAAGTGTCTGCACCAGCCTTCTGAGTAGTGCGTTGCGTTTATACACGTATCGCGATATCTTGAATTTCGTGCCAAGTGAAACATGAGGTGGCCTGGTGCAGCCCTTTGAGTTACTTAAAAACATCATAATCGAGGGAATAAGCTGGGTTCCATGTGCAGCGTTTGCTTGCATTTGAGTAACAGTCAACGAATATTCAGGAAAGTTCAGGAAGACGCGTTCAAGGAGATGAATATTCCGTTTTGTAAACAAGATGAGAACAAATTCTGGGCCGCGACCTCATTACTCAATGTTCCTTCTTTGTAATTCTGCGAATACCTCGAAGTTTCTTCAAGTTCTTGCTGGTTTTGTCTGCAAGCGTTCTATTTCGATTGTTTTCTGGATGTCGATATGTAGTTGTGTCGCCGAGTAAGGGTTTTGTTTTATAGATTTCATCAGCTTTGTCCCTAATCACCTTTACGCTGCTAGAATGACAAGTTCTCCGCCTTTATTCACCTTATTCATTGCTGCTCTTTCTTTGCCCGAGAGGACATTACACGAGATTGCTGAGACAACGGGTTGACAAATTTGTTGTTGAATGTTCCGTCGAGTTCCGTAGATTTCCCTAGTGCTTCTAGGCTTGCTAAATACTCCAGGTTTGTTGGATATTTATAGTTAAGTTTAGAACGCTTTCTCCTATCTTCATAAGGTGGCAGGTTGAGGTATCCTTTGTCTAAGCTTCCCTCTGATTTAAATTCTCCTTCTGACTTCCAGTCCACCTGGAAATTTTGGCTTCAAGATGAGTGTTGCTCTTTTTAGAGGTGAATTTTCATCTTTGTTCACCTGTACCTTCCAGCTACTGAGAGTTCTGGTCCTGTTGATCTTAGGTAGTTCTGTGTACGCTAAGTGGCTATTCTGGCGCATTTCCTAATGCGGTATTTGTATCATGTGTCTGATCATCCGTCTATCGTTCTATCTGGCTGGTGTCCAAGCCTGCGTAAAAATTACTGGGTTCGGTAATTTACAGCGTTTATCAGCGTTTCTGAGTCTGTTACCGAATAGAACCGTTTCTGACCTACAGGTGGTCATCAGAACACCAGATCATCAATTTCGTTTCATTTAGAAAAATGGATGATCATAGTTAAATCCCATGAGAGATCCCATGAGAGAGGTGGAGACCTTTAAGGAAAAAAATGAGTCTGTTACCGAATAGAACCGTTTCTGACCTACAGGTGGTCATCAGAACACCAGAACACCAGAAAACTGGATGATCATAGTTAACTGTGAACAGCAATCCCATGAGAGAGGTGGAGACCTTTAAGGAAAAAAAGAATTCGGCCTATTCCTGGCGACGATCTCTTTCATGTAGGAGCTACAAACCGAACCTATCGGTGTACACTATTCTACAGAGTAAATATCTTCACAGTAGTTCAGGTAAGCGAACAAAATTATGCTACCATATAAATTCCTCTATCCGGAGTGGCAGCTTTATAAACGACTTTGAAAGCCAATGGTACGCATAAACTAGTTTTTATATTATTAATGAAAATATGCTGAGCCTCCTGTCTGGTTTAGTTCTCCGTCACCTTTTGAAGTATGTAGGAAGGAAGGACGCTTTTTCAATGCATGCAAGAAGTTCTATTTTGGTACACGATCACTGAAATCCGCACCGATGAGTTCATGTCCGGTTATCACTGTTGCTGGTCTCTCTTTGTTATTACTTAACTGGACACAGACTATTCCACGATTGGCTGCCAGCTGATCGAGGGTAATTGTTATGCAAGGAAAGGGGACCCAGAACTGTTGCTATTTTCAGGCGTCCTAGAAGGCCACCACAGTCAAACGATAGGCACAACGGTGGGACGTTTGGTGCAACTTAGGTACAATGATGTTTGCAGGATAAAAATTTGTATGCATAAAAAACCAGTGCTTATGGTTTAGTAACTGTCAGTTCCTCCGCAAGGATCGATAGCCGGTGAGAAGCAACATTCTGGTTGTCCACGAACAATCAGTTGGTTTGAGTAAGTTAGCGGCTGTTGAGTTCACACGGAACGTAAACGAAAGTTTGGACCCGCAGACACAGGATGGGCGTCAACCGGAACCCATAAAAATTTGTCTAGGATGAGAATGTCTACATCGTGAGAGCAGTGAAGTCTATATTCTTAACGTTTGACAGCAGCTGTGAAGGAGACACCGATTTGTTGGTGGTCATTAATCGGAACTAAACAGTTGGACCTCATTTAGAGGATTGAACAGGACTGGTCTTGTGTAAATTTGTGGTTGAGAAACCTAGTTGAAGTTCAGCTGAGTCTCAAGCCGGCATCAAATTAATCTGGAAATGGGGGTTTAGTGCAACATACCTTTGACAGAAATTTGGGGTTTAAACTTACATGAAGAGGGAATTGACTAGTGAAGACAAAGGTAGTGAGCTTCTCAGCGCTTTCATTGACCTTTTTGAGTATTACTGAAATGAGTTGTTGTGTCAAACCACGCGAAGGAGAGTTTGACTACCTGAGAGCAGTTCAACTGATATTCCTTTTGTTTAAAGCCCCTCTCGATGGGGTTGATATGCTTTAAAATTAATGAGGCTTAGAGCTGGATGTGTTGGGCATAGAAAGGGATGCTAAGGCAAAAGGTCGTTGGATTAAAGGGGCCCAAAATCCTTGGTGCTACATACACCAAGTGGGTCCCAATTAAGTCCGAACTATTAATACGCGTATTTTGGAGCCAGCATGCATCCAGTCAAAACATCTTCAAGTCTAAGTCATTCGACTTTGAAAGTGGAAAATATCCACTTGGCCGCCAACAAGCTGTAGAATTTCCTAACAAATCCACTCCATGAACTGAAACATTATGCCATCATAATGTAACCCGCCAGTATCATTTATGCCTTTTGTGCATAACAAACTATTAGCATACCATGTAAGTAAAAAAACGAATTAATTGCTTTCAAACTAGCACCCTTGCAAGATCTAGTTAAAGGGAAAGTTCAATCCTTGTTTTAAAGACCACCGTCACATGAGGCAAAATGTCATAAATGGGGTGGGCTTGGGAAGAGCATTGTCTGACAAGTCAGACCAGGATACCTCTGGCTGCAACCGTGATGTCCGGCACTATTTTTCTACCCCTATTGATATTATTTTCAGACACCTGTTCCCTAAACATTTACACTTATTTAGGATAGCTGACTCGACAGCTTATAACTTGAATGCAGTAGTTGACTCTTCGACGTAGAAGATGAGGATGAACTGCACCAAACTTCAGTGAACCACCCATGTGAATGCTTCACAATTGAAGGTGAGCCATGTCATGAAGTGGAGTTTTTAGAGGCCGTTTTGAACGCACCTACATAAATGTCCAACATGCTTTAGCCAAGAAACAATTCGACAGATAAAGTTTCCCACCCAATAATCCCTATTCTATTGGACTGAAAACGTTAAAAAGGCAGTAAGAGCATGTTACCGCAGAAGTCGGCCGTTTACGGCTAACAGTAGGTATAATATCAATCCAGGTGTTATTGGTTTCAGGATTTCGTAGAACATATTCACAATACTCTCGTTCGAACAGTCGCCCTCCTCTTCTCCCGAAATCATCCCATTGAGTCCACACCAAACGGGGAAGCACTGGACCTGAGTTTCACTCCGATTAGCGCTCGTCCACAGTGCATATCTTATGACCAAGGTTTGAACTTCGCACATTTGACATACGAGGTGGGCCTGTTGCCACTACTCCACCAAAGGGGGCGAGATGGCCCAAGTGGTTAGAGCACGAATGTACTGATTGGAAGGTCCGTGGTTCGAATCCGACCTCCGCCACTCTACTTCCCCTGTCTAGGCTTGGGCAACCTGGCAGTATCCCAGCCCTCGTGCTTCCTTCGGGTGGCATGGCAGCTAGGCACCGGAAGGATGTTACAGCTGAACAGCTGAACTCCACCAAAGCACGCTGGACTCATCTGAATTTTTACTTCTGAACAGGTAAACATGTTTGCGCTTGAGTAATCTGAGCGAAACTTCCGACGGCTCGAACGACGACCCAGTAACATACTTTGGTTGTTTTGATCAATTACAGTTTGATTCACTTAAAAACATGTGATCATTTGTACTGCAGGCTGGTCAGCGGTCAAACAGTGGTACGAAAATGCGCTCAAGAGGTTCCACCTGACTAACACAGTAGGGCACATGCAAGAGAGGAATGTGAATCATGATCTTGACGTCAAACCATAATTCATGATTTTCAAGAGGTAGGGTCCATGTTTTCATTGAAAAAAA
>NW_008751657.1:1546314-1551356 GCF_000715545.1 Opisthorchis viverrini | reverse complement strand
ACGTTAAAAAGGCAGTAAGAGCATGTTACCGCAGAAGTCGGCCGTTTACGGCTAACAGTAGGTATAATATCAATCCAGGTGTTATTGGTTTCAGGATTTCGTAGAACATATTCACAATACTCTCGTTCGAACAGTCGCCCTCCTCTTCTCCCGAAATCATCCCATTGAGTCCACACCAAACGGGGAAGCACTGGACCTGAGTTTCACTCCGATTAGCGCTCGTCCACAGTGCATATCTTATGACCAAGGTTTGAACTTCGCACATTTGACATACGAGGTGGGCCTGTTGCCACTACTCCACCAAAGGGGGCGAGATGGCCCAAGTGGTTAGAGCACGAATGTACTGATTGGAAGGTCCGTGTTTCGAATCCGACCTCCGCCACTCTACTTCCCCTGTCTAGGCTTGGGCAACCTGGCAGTATCCCAGCCCTCGTGCTTCCTTGGGTGGCATGGCAAGCTAGGCACCGGAAGGATGTTACAGCTGAACAGCTGAACTCCACCAAAGCACGCTGGACTCATCTGAATTTTTACTTCTGAACAGGTAAACATGTTTGCGCTTGAGTAATGTGAGCGAAACTTCCGACGGCTCGAACGACGACCCAGTAACATACTTTGGTTGTTTTGATCAATTACAGTTTGATTCACTTAAAAACATGTGATCATTTGTACTGCAGGCTGGTCAGCGGTCAAACAGTGGTACGAAAATGCGCTCAAGAGGTTCCACCTGACTAACACAGTAGGGCACATGCAAGAGAGGAATGTGAATCATGATCTTGACGTCAAACCATAATTCATGATTTTCAAGAGGTAGGGTCCATGTTTTCATTGAAAAAAAACATGCCAAGACGAAGCTGGTACCCCGCGTTGAGAAATAAATGAGTTATTAAGCCCATATTACTCAAATGTTCGATCATAACGCAATTTACTGTGGCGACTCCAAAACGGGCCTGAAGTCGCTTCTTAAGATGATTAATTCAAAGTGCGACCACGAGTTGACACACTAAACTCGACTTTCACTGCTGACTAATCAGGCAATCGTTTCTTTCAGAAACTATTTTGTTGGGTGAGGGCTTTAGAATGTATTAGTATGTGTGGTGTTGGTGAGCGAGAATTATATCATCCCAAAGTCACGGATACTGTCGAGTTCATACTGGCTGAAGTTGCTGTAAATGACAAATGCTAGATATTATTCTTGTTGAACATATCCGAGGCTGGTCGATTGCTGGTCTATAGCCGAGTTATTGGTAGCAGCGAATTCGGGGAGCATATTCGCTCTGACAGGGCCATGCCCACAACAGAAATATTTTGAACAAATTGCTGGTTCTTATAGTTTGAATGACGGACAAACATGTTTGGTGCTTACTGGATCGGACAGCTAAGAGTCAGCTGTGTCAGAACTCCAAGGGTATATTCTGGGTAAACAGCTTTGCAAAATCGACATAACATCCATGCCGCCCGAAAGAAGTAATAAGGCTTAGATACCGCCAGATTGTTCGAGCATAGACACGAGCAGTCACGATGCGGAGGCCAGGTTCGAACCATGGATTTTTCCGTCAGTAGATCTGCGCTCTAACCCTCATCTCAAGCTCAGTAGTATACGTATTTTGCTGGGTGCATACTGGACGCATATTATCTTCGCCAACCAATAGATTAAAAGTTGCGGTTCTATTCTCACAGTAAAACGTACATATAGGGCGAAATGCTGATCTCTGTTAAAGGTACTACTCTTTTGGTCTGCCCTATTTTGTTAGTGAGTGGCTTTGCCCATTTCAGTATCTTTACGCAAAATCTAAGCAGTGCCTATATCGCACGCGGCCAATGATAAAATTATGACAAACAGTCCGCAACAGAGCATCGTCGGTATGCGCCAGAGAGAATGCATTCTCTTTTATAACTGCTAAGTCATTCATTCCATAAAATGCACTTCGACGTGACGGAAGCTTTCAGAGAAATAAATGGCCTTCTGTTTGGGAATTTAACAACAAAAAAGTTGGCTTCAGCGGGCGTTAACAATTAGAGACTCTGACAATCACGTGAAATAAGAGAACTGAAAATGTTAAAAGAAGAAAGAAGGAAATGAGTAACACAAATCGGCACAAAACACTTCGATCCATTGAAAATAAAATAAGAAACTGTATAGCGATGGTAATGGTCGCCTAACTACGATGACCATGACATTTGTGGGCAAGCTTCTCTTCCGAACTGATGTGGAAGTTTCGCGTTCTTTTTCAGTGCTTTCTTCCGAATAAGCTTCATTTAGGGAGGAACAAATGAGGTGTTAGGGTTCTAGGTTTTCCAAATGGAACCGCTACTCCTTTTGGTTAGGTGGTCCCCAAAAGGCAAAATAAAGTCTCTGTGCAGCTTTTCAGTCTTCAACAGCCACTAACGAGCAAAACTGCACAATTTGGTGCAATACATTGCTAGTTATCAATTTGTCTCAAAGCTCTGTTGTCGATATCTGGAGATTTTTCTGCTTGAATTCTATACCCACATATATTTTCTGCCTACGTGACATAAAGGGAGTTTTTCAGCGCTCTGATTACGTACATAGCAAAAATGTTGCTATCTCAGCTAATTTGCTACAAACCTGCCAAGCTCAGCCAACATCCTGGTCACCAACGTTGCTCTGGTGGCGTTAGTTTCCGGCTTCCAGAGCTTACGCAGTCGCCAGTTGGGTGGCCGAGTCACTGCACACTTGTTTTTGTAACAGCGGCTAACAGAGCAGCTTACCCAAAGTTTTTCGAAACGTTTGAACCATTTTTCATTATCTGTTTGAGGGGAGCCTAAATAAGCGCTTTAGATTATTCCATGCAGTTTTACCCTTATGGATGAATTTGTTTCCAACTTGATTTATAAATAGCTCCTTTTGGTAACCGACGAGCTTTGGATTCGAAGGAGGAAGCACTTACGAAAAAATGCGATAGGCTTTTATTTTGCACTGTGTTTATTTTCCAATGCACTAGGATGAGTGAGTTATTGTAGTTCCTGGAGTTTTCCGAACATATTATACTGTACAACAGTAATAAACTAAAAAAAATCGTTATCCAAGATGCCGAGAATTCTATGTATACGCAAACTGCATAGAATCTTTGGAATAATTCTGCTCTAGAAGGTTCAGTACACAAAACTTTCAGAGAAACAAATAAATTGCCTATCAAACGGCTATGGTCCCCTCCACTTCAATATACATGGCTCTTCTGCTTTAGGGCCGTTTTAATGCAAGTTTTTCGCCCATGGAGTGGATAGAAGTTATCATTAGAAATATAACCATTGCCAAGTAAGCGGACGCACACATGATCTACAGATCATATACGTGTTCTCTCATCTTGTAAAAACTGCTCCAACTAGGAAGTCATTCTGTTCGAAATACCTTCAGTATTTGGTTCAATTTGGCCACAACCTTGATACAGTATATTTATGTGACAATTCGTGCATTTCCTACATGTAAAGGGGTTAGAGTTCACAGTTCTCAGAGTTTTCTGACAGTCAGGTGCATGCGCATATTCCAAACGCTGACTCTAGGGGCACCGGGAGTGGATGTCACGAGGACACGCCGCATAAGCTTTCAAGTCTGTTTATTAGCCTTCTGTTCGTAAAAGACGTGGTTTCCTACACATTTACTGGGGAAATCTTTAGAGCCAGGTTACCTGATTTCTGGGTTGGTCACTGTAAATTAAGGAATCGATAACGTACAACATGTATTGGTAACGCTGTTTGTTGATGTGCGGCACAGACAGAAATACACTAAAACTTAGTTGCTACAAAGCACAGTGGAGTGGTGTCCATCTATCTTGTAAGGTTCCACGGAAAGTGTCTTTGATGCAAGAGTGGTCTCCTGGGGGAAGTTTGCCTCAAGGAGTGGTTGATCTAGAGGGGAACAGTGCCAATATCAAAGGTATGGGATAGACAGGGGGGCAACCCTTAAGTTACTCATTAAACAAAATTTAACAGACTGTCCGCCCTATAATGGCGCAGACTGTTCCACAGTGTGGAGGCCGATTTGATATTAAAACTGACGTAGGCTGATGGTGACGTGGATATTCCCCAGGTTTTTATAACGGAAACTCGGCAGATTCAATTCTTATCGCATGCACAATTACGTCATGCTATGTTGCAAGAGATAGACGAAGATAAAACGCATCACGAAATGTTTTGTTGCTTGTTGCTGTGCAAACCTCCGAATGAATGAGAAAAATTGTTTACCTCGATAAGCAAAATAAATCTAAGCAAACCTTACCGAAATTTGTTTGGATTTGCGGAAAGGTTTAGAAAATCATGTTCTCGTTAACAATCAGGCAAGTTTCGAAATATTACCAAGGCAAAATGAAGAATGATGTGATTTTAACACTCAAGTGAATTTATAGCCAAATAAAAGCACGCAAATTTAACTTTATTTCAGGGTAGGGAGTACTTGTCATGGTTCATCTGTTAGCTTCGACCGTTATGTTGACGTGTGTCAGAGGGAATTTGTGATTGTGCTTGGTCACCTCTGTGCGTGTCGGTTGATAAACCAGATCCCAATTAATGGAAAGCCAAAAGTACACCTAATAGAGACAGCCAATTGGCCGCCTGCAGGTCACATCATCTGTGAGACTTACGCCCTTTAAACTACTTGATTACTCAGTTCAGTAATGTCAACAAATCATAATAGGAACCCGCTAAATCCTCTCACTTGCAAACTAAGTTGGTCTCAATAGGAAACGAAGTTGAATCCAGCTGCATCTCTTGCTTGTGATGGTGTCCTCCTGCGGCTATCTGATGAGCCCCAAAAGGGGTGAAACGTCTCATCGGTTGCTGAAGAGTTTTCAGCCAGCCTATGAGTAGTGTGCTAGCCCGGTTTTTCGAAAATTATCGAGTCTGATTAACCTGACAACCACAACACGGTGGTAGCCTGTCATCAATTGGTTGTATTCTGAGTAGCCGTTGTTTCCTAGTGTGTGGAGAAGCTGTGCCTTCAACCGCCTTCGTGAATGGTGATGTATGCATTTTAACTGCTGTCTTAACCTTCATAAGCATATTATTGCAGCACATTATTATATTAT
>NW_008751657.1:1537041-1546283 GCF_000715545.1 Opisthorchis viverrini | reverse complement strand
TTATATTATATTATAGTATATACATTATATTATGGCATATTATAGCATATTATACAGAGAGACAGAAGCATCAAGTATAGCTGCAAACCTAATCTTCAACTCATTTTCCGTGCTCGAAAGTAACTTTTTCAATAAATTCATCAAACGGCTTTCACAAGTGTAAGACGTAGAAGATTATCAGGGGCATCATAAGGTTTCGGAATACATCCACACAAATAGCCACCACGATTTAAGTGATCAACATACGGGTTCTTATTCCCGTCATATTCTTGTCCGCCTTTCGTGGTAGTTCTATTTACTTGTTATGAACTTGTTATGTTATGTTTGAGATTCAAACATGAAACTTAACATGGTGCCTACGCTTTCTACTAGAACAAGGAGAAACGGGAGGAAAAGCGAGAACAGGGCTGAATAACCTGAAAGCAACCACGGAACTTACTGCGCTTTAAAGTTCCTGGGGCATCATACGGCAGAGCGTCAACGTGAATCAACTTCACTGACGGCCGACTAGAAGCTACTCTTGATTAGCCTATCATTTGCAGGAGATCACTTAGCAGATATTCTATCCAGAAGACTGACCAATCTGTTGAAGCAGGCTTGCACCTTAGCGAGACTCAGAGTAGTGTTCACTGACCAGCCTTTTTATGTTCAGAGATTCAATGATAAACGGCCCGTGCTGACCAATTCAAAGTTAGTTATTCTTTCTCCTGCTCATATAGACTGCATTATCTGGGTAGGTTGGAAAGACACTTGTCAAAACGTATCCGAGAACATTGCCCGGCATCACTGACTACAAAGCTGGGGCACAAAAACCCAGGCTGGACACTAGCCCACTTGGTGGACAGTAGTCATCCAGTTGAATCTGAAGTGCTACCAAAGTTATGTATCGAGGACTTAGATACATCTCCATATGATGAAATCCCCATTGAAAATCCCCAATCCCCTTGACTCTATCGATTAATCCCAATGACACACGACAGCTGCTAATGATGGCCGTGGTCCTAGATATACACTCGTTTCAATCCTCACTGTGATCTCGCAGAAACACTTACAGGCCATAAATATCTATCCTAACAGACAAACAGGACTACGAATTCAGACAGACAAATGTGATAAGCTCACAAGTCCCATCTTCTCTGATGTCTTGTGAATGTTCCCAACTCCTCATATTTCTTGTGATTGTAGTGCTGAGCCTTCATATTGTCACCTAGGTGCTCATCTTTTCACGTTTTATGAGAGCCAGTTGAAGACTTTGTCAAGGACTCACGCTTGCTCATAAAAGCGAACCATGCGCGCGTTTTTCTGAATGCACAATGTGGCTGCTTGTATCCTTCGGATTGGTGTGGTGAAATTGAGTAAAACCACCAGGAAACATTAATTACATCGTTTTTACTTTACACTTCTATCCTACGTTACAGCCGGACTGTTGTGTTTCGAGGCGATTGTAAGCATAAGCACAAAAAACAAGGGAGACGCAATCTTTGCAGTGGGGTTATGAGCACGACAGAGCACAAATGCCTACATGGAGTTCATTTAAATGCTGGTTGAAATACCGGGATAACGACTGCTCAGCTAGCGTATAACGTGAAAAACTCTGTCTCGTGAACCCACAGGAGGTGGAAGTTGTTGAAGCTGAGGTTACAGCATGTGACGGTACGTATAACCTGGTCAAGCTATACGGTCGAAATCATCTGCAATTCTTTTATAGCCTTGGTAAAATAGCGTAGAAGTGGCTACTGTCCAATTCCTTTTCCACATGATCGCGCCAAAACAAGGGCGGTGGAACGTAATCAGATAAAATTTTCGAAAAATGACAGTTACGGATAAACATTGAAAAAATAGGTAGTGGGCTGTGGAAACTCCGAACTGGGTGGCGGAGTGAATCCATTCTGGATGATACACGATTAATATGGCGTGCGCGGAAGGCAACTAAACGCATTTTCAAGAAGTCCACGGGTGACCAAAAACTGGAGTGGGGCGAATGAAGTTATAGTGAAGGTATACCTCATTTTAATTTCTTAATCGCACTTATAAACAGGGAAGTCACAAGAAAAAAGGTAAAGGAAAGGTGAAAAATTGGAAATTAGTTGAAGAACTCGGCAATAATTAGCGAAAAATGAACTTGAAAGGAAAATTATCACAAAATGCTGCTACAGGCGGATTACTACCATCGAAAGTTGTTCTTCCTTATCGAACATAACGATGCCATTATTCTCCCCAAAACGTTAGACCAAAGGTGCCCCAAACGTGTGCTATAATGGGTTACATATCAATATTAAACCTCTCATCCTCTTTCTCATGGATATGATTGCCTGTTTTATTCAGTCATTCACGTACGACTTGTGTATGGGGACACGTTCACCAGGTGAAACGTCTGTCAACTGACCATGTAGGTTGACTCCATTGCTCGACGCTAAATTGCACGCATTGCGTACTTGGTGTATTATTGGATAGACGTGTTACGACCACTTCCCGTTTGCTTCTATGTTTGTTTTGTGCAGAATCCTGATCTTCATGACTCAAGATATACAATTCAAATTGAATTGTAACCCCTAAATTCCCATTATCTGCCAGTGTTTACGCCACCGCGCTTTAAGATTCCACACAGTGCGGTGTATACTCAGGTAAAAAAAACTATTCTCTTTTCATAAAGGAAACTACTCGCAAGGTTGCTGAAAACTCTTCGACGGCTCACGACCGGTTTTACCCTTCTTGGGGCTCATCAGGTAGGCGCAGTCCCCGAGTTTCCGTCGTAAACGAGAGATTCAGTTCAATCTCTCGTGAAAAACAAATTGAGTTGCAAATGAGTGTATTTCTCGAAAACTATTCTCTTGTTCCAAAGATTTGATCGAGAAAAAATATCCTCATTTTATACAGCCATTATGCTCAAATCTCTCAGGGCATTGGCAGTGCATGCATTAGCAAATCTGTTTCCATAATGAATTGTCGGCGTCTGGTCCGTTCGAAGAGTACATGAGGAGGCCTGGTCTGGATAAATAGCTAGACGCAAGTCGCCTTCACAATCAGCTGTTTGAAAATCTGCCTTTTGTTCTACAATCTGATTTGCCTGGTTATTTGTTGCAATAAAACTGAGTTATCTAAATGGTGCCATTTTAATAAATAAACGAAGAGTAATGTTAATCTATCTGATGAGCCCGGCAGTCGTAATCAGCTATTTAAAGCACACAGAGCGTCAATCCACCATGTGAAAAACAGATCGTAAAGAAGGCATCTAACTTTGGAAGATGGGATTTTTAGTGTTCTCACTTAGTGAAAACAAAAGGATTCTTGCAGAGAGTTAATAGCTCCAATTTCGGGATCTAATTAAAGGTGAACTTGAGTTGGGTGAGCAAAGCCTTGTATGGCACCCAGACAAAAGCAAGTCCATCGGACTTCGTGGAAGGGCACCAGTCTTATATGTAAGCTGGCTGAATATTAGTGATGCTGGAATTCAGCATTGTTTGATCCTATATTGAAAGAAGTGGTTTGGAACTCAGGAGAAAGTATCAACAACACGAGTTGCTTCCATCGTGTATTTGGAAACGGAGTATAGTCGGACATGCATAACTATCCAGTTTTAGTCCTAGTTCGCCTCTTTTGTGCGACTTCTAATTAGGCTACCGGGTAAAAAATGGAACACAACTTCAATTGTGCAGTCTGAAGATTTGACTGATACTCAGTTACCGGGGTGAGACTGAATATTAAGCACATTGCATGAAACGCACCGAGGTGATGAGTTCAGCCAGTCGTAAAATCCTCAACTCACGAGGTACTGGATCCACCGCTGCTTAAGTTGTGATGGGTTATGAGCTAATGCTGGGCGGAATTCACGGGAGATGCTTACCATGAAGCAGACGAATCAAAAGGATTGTGAAGGCAGTCGATAGCTGAAGCTGCCTATCCCGCGGTCTACTAGGCTAACAACATAGACCACCCGGCATGAGCACTGTCACTGAACTGTTAGAGCATTCTGGGCCTGAGCTTGTCCAGACTTGTAGATGTATTTGTCAGCTTCCTTTCCTGTAACTGGTTCGATCAGGCTCCAGTCGGCTGGGAGCGCTGCGCAACTTGGCCTGGTTATCCACGTGGAACAGAAATCACCTGTTTCCAGTACTTTTTGGCATCGGAGAGTAGGTTGTATTTTCTTTTGTGCAGTCCTCTACGCGACCCATTAAATAAACAGCTGAATCTTTCACCGGATGACGGCGTAGTTGTCCCGGGGAACCTGTGTTCGGTTGACCAACTGGTGACGGCGTTGCGTGATAGGTATTCACGTGCGCAAATGTCCTGCATGCGTCGACTTGCTCCAGTGTCATGAGTTTGGATCCCAACCCTGAAGCAAAGGTCAGAAGGTTAGCATTAGCGGGCGAACTATCAGAGTTGGATTCCGAGAGTGACAAGTTATAATCCACGGTTTATTCAGACCTGTGTAACGGCAGATATTACTGATAAGCCATCCGAGTAGTGCGTTATTTTCTCCAAGCTCCGTCCCGCGTCCAATGGAAGGTGAAGTTTGTTACGGAACTTGTGAAACTGCTTTGCAGTTTCAGTTCACAATTGCGTGCTAGTCAGTGGATATTGACGTTTACTTTACCTATCCATGTTCGTTTACTTTCTTCTCCATAAGTTTGTAACTGCTTACCTGGTATTTGCTTATGAAAGACGGCAATGAACGGTTATAAAGCATATCGAAAACTGATGGTGATATGAGGAGGTTTGATAATTTCGGTTGAAAACTACCAAATCTCATCAGACAGCTATCAGTCTGTTAGTGGTTCAGAAGGAGAGTAATTTTACGCGATGGATGAAACCCCCATCTGAGAAGTCGTCACTTGAGAAGACAGTCGATCAGGACCACCCGATATGTCTTCTGTGATTAAGAGTAAGCGGGGTCATATCATGTTTGAGTGAGAGCTAATCATCCTGCTGTTCAGTTGCTCGTAGCTGAATACCTAGGAGTGCAAGTACTAGCCGGAGGGACAAGGCTTTGTGAAATGCGAACTGCTAGTGATTCTAATAAGAACAGAGCAACTGTTCGGTGCTTGTCGTCTTTCCAGCATAGACCTGCTTCACTTACAGGGTTAAATCTCAATTTGCTATTGAAAGTTTCCCGTTTATATTTGGCATATTCGTTGGGTTTAGCTTCACAGCGCGCTATCCGTGGTTCGAGCCTAACATCCGCATCTCGATTGTTCATGTCTATGCTAGGGCAACCTGGCTGTAGCTCCACCTTTGTGCTTCCTTCAGGTGGCACGGTATCTACGCACTGAAAGCGTACTACAGTTGTGCGATCATTATTTCTTATTTTATTTAGAAAGCACTATTATGGCTGCTAACAAAGCATTGGAAGGCAGGCATTGGCGGGAATATACGGTAGTTGTCCTACCATATTCATTTGGCCTGATGACGTGTGCACAGTTCGCCATCAATGAATTTACTGAGATAACGCCGCACAAAAGCATGTTTCCAGGCAGGTTCGGAAGTAAAAAAATTAAATTGTTTTAATGAACCTGTTTTCCGTAAGGTCCTATCCGTTGGTACAGGAGCAAAGCCTAAGTCAGAAATATATGAGGTAATCTGTGGAAAAGACTAACTGTAAACTCAGGTCATCAATGGGATAAACGGAGTGTCATTTTCGGGACTGATGGTGTGTAGTGGTATAAGATGCTGATAGGCATACGCATGCAGTGAGTTAGCCATTTACATATGGTGCTTCTGACGACGAGAAAGTAGCTGTCGGTGTCCAATAACCAGCACTTCTGTACGACCGTAACAGCATTGTGCACACAAAACAGGCCAAGCATCAAAGCGGAGAAATCAAGTACACTGAGCAGTTAAAGTACATTCGTCTTCCTAAAAAACCTCATTCTATTCAGTATTTTTTTTCTTATTTATCATTCATGTGTTCATGTGCCTTGTGTGGCTCACAAACCTACACAGTTTGACGAATAAGGTTATCAACCAAAAGATATTAAAGCTCGTGAGCCTGTAGCGTGTGGGCGTTTTTGTTCGTGAGGAATCTTATTTATCATTCATGTGTTCATGTGCCTTGTGTGGCTCACAAACCTACACAGTTTGACGAATAAGGTTATCAACCAAAAGATATTAAAGCTCGTGAGCCTGTAGCGTGTGGGCGTTTTTGTTTCGTGAGGAATGCAATCGACAATGAAGTTATAGTTTTAGAATAGTGACCAAACACCACGCCCTTTACAACATGACAAAACGTTCCACACCCTTGCAGTAACTATGAGGACTGTCAAATTGACCATCAGATTGGCCATCAAAGATTAAGCAACCAAAATGACGATTGAGCCTCAGACGTCCCACTCATCGGAATAACTCAATTCACTTTTCAACTTTGATACTCAGGCATAACCAAGTCCAAAGTCACAAATACATAGGGTCCAACTATTCGAGTGTGATTGAAAGTCTTTCCTGGTCCCTTCATATAAATATGTTTTTTAAAAGTGACGAAATTAACAAGGTGTTTATCTGGTCTTCACTATAGTTTTTGCTCGCTATTTGGTGCCCGATACGCATATAAATTAAACACGGAAATTTGAACATCACGGCAAAATGCGATTCGAATTGTGTTATCTGGTTGCACTTGGTTACTTTGGTGTCTTGGGGAGTACCATTCCTGTGAGTTTGACCCCGCATTATCCAATATTTAATACATTATATTAACTGATTTGTCTGTTTTTACTCTATCTACTGGTTCACACCACATACCCAGGAAGTGGAAAATGCTCGGCAGTTGTACGAAGAGTTCAAGCTGAAGTACCAGAAGTCGTATTCAAATGACGGTAGGTCCGACGCTTGTGACCAACTATGCCTCATGACATTTAGACGACGAATATAGATTCAGAGTTTTCAGGGATAACCTATTGCGCATAAAGCAATTTCAGAACATGGAGCGGGGAACGGCAAAGTACGGTGTGACTCAGTTTTCTGACCTCACAGGTAAGGACCTCAATGAACGGACTGATTTGGTAAAATTACCTCGCACTCAGCTCAGGAGTTCAAGGTTAAGTACCTAAGATCGGAATTTGGTGGTGGTGTTCCCGTGGACAGGGAATCGGTTCCATTCACACAGACGGCTGTGAATGACGACAACTTTGACTGGCGAAATCGTGGTGCTGTTGGACCGGTATTGGACCAAGGAGATTGCGGATCGTGCTGGGCATTTTCTGCGGTTGGAAACATCGAGGGTCAATGGTTCCGTAGGACTGGTGAGCTCTTGAAGTTAAGCGAACAGGTGAGAGTCAGACAAATGCACGAACAGAGTGGTACGATAGAAAAATAAACGCGTCTAAGTCACATATAGAGGTTGATTTATTCTCCTGTTCAATAATTTTTTGAAGTTACAAATGACAGACTCTCGATTTTATTCTTACCGTGTAGCAACTCGTTGACTGCGATGAGGTGGATCAAGGTTGCGACGGCGGCACTCCTCCACTGGCTTTCAAGCAAGTTGTGGAAATGGGCGGGTTGCAGCTGGACTCCGACTACCCATATGAGGAGAGTGAAGGACAGTGCAGAATGGTGCCCTCAGAGTTCAAGGTATACATTAATGGCTCAAAACTTCTGCCGGAAGATGAGGAAGTTCAGGCTCAAATGCTCAAGGAAATCGGGCCTCTAAGCAGCGCTCTAAATGGCATTTTCCTGCAGGTGAGTCACCGTTATTTTGTGGCTTGTTCTTGGGTGCAAAACCTATAACTTTTTATGTTTTTCAGTGAACCGTTTGGGTGTAGTTTTTTTGCCATCAATGATGTGTGTGTGTGTGTTTATCAATGAGTATACCACTGAAGGGAAGGTTTAAGCTGCATACAAGCAACATAAGCGTTATGAACCTCAATGATTTGAGGTTGGTGAATTTGTCCCACTAAGAAGGTTCAACCTCGCGTTGTAGAATATCTGACGGAAAAGCAACACCGGCCTGCACTTTAACATGTGCATATATTTCATTATTATGTGAAATGATGGGATGCTAATGAAATAATAGTTTAGTTCCTGTGATTTGCATGTGTGCACAAATCTTGGCTAACCCTGGCGATACACTTTCCATTTCCTAGTTTTACCAGGAAGGGATTTTGCACCCCCTGCAACCCCTTTGCGATGTACAATCGTTAAACCATGCTGTTCTAACTGTCGGCTACGGGAAAGAAGGCAGGCTTCCATACTGGACGGTTAAAAACAGCTGGAGCTCCATGTTTGGCGAAAATGTAAGTACAAAAACTGACCTCTGAGATGAGAGTGCAAAATTTGAAAAAGTACTTGAAAAAGTCTGATTTCTTTTCTGACTAATAACACGGCGAATTGTTCCTCAAAGTGTTGGTGCAAACTTTGTCTATCTCAGCAGATCATCTGTAGAATGAATGAAGAAAACACGACATAATTAGCTATATATATGTGTATATATGTACGAATATGCTGCCCCAGGGACACTTGTATGGTATATAGCTAGTGTGGCACTTGGCAAATATAACGATGCTGGTATCTCTGCGATGGACGAGTGACTAGTTTGCTCACTGTTGTGCCTGACTTTTCTATCCAACAGATGGCTACCAACAGGGCTTATACATTTTCACCTGTTCATGTTATTTGAAGTGGCCCAAGGAGGTGCCTAGGGTATACGCTAGTCCAAAAATTATCGACCGACTGGTAGACCCGAGGTCATGGGACACGAAATACTATGCACCTATTTGAAATTATTTTTGCCTATATCATTTTTGATTGGTGTATAGTGGAAGGTCAGCCACCAAGATCGTACATTTACTTGTTCTGTTAACTGGCCATTCTTAGATAAGATATGAAGAGATTTTCAAATGCCTAAAGGAAGTTGTTGGAGGGCTGATGAACGCTGTCATAAAGGGTTCTGGACTAGACGACCAGATAATGTATAGACTGAATGAGAGTTTGAGTAGTAGGTGATCGTATTGGAATAATTAATTATCTGCTGCTTTGAAGGCGTTTAAAAGGAAGGCGTAGAAACAGTCCTAAAGGAGGGAACAACCGATGTTGTACTTTCTAAGTCTGATCAGGTAAAGCTGTTCCTCAGATGTTTCTCAGTTAGAAGGATGTCAGCTTATGCAACAAAATTTTTATTCGAAACTTGAGTACCAAATAAATCAGAATAGTTTCATACAGAAGTGCTGCGTGCGCTTCCAAATGTGGTTGATTAGCCGTTTCATCAAACCTGAGTTTTATGCTTACAAACAATGGCAGAATATATATATATA
>NW_008751657.1:1404524-1537012 GCF_000715545.1 Opisthorchis viverrini | reverse complement strand
AAAGTAGGAGAATACACATAGCTTGAGTTTCCCAGTTTTGATTCCTAGTTGTCGACATGTCAAGTATTATTGTTCATCATTCCCAAATGCTCATGTGAATATTTCTCCTCTTTTAAACAGGGTTATTTCCGTATATACCGGGGAGATGGTACCTGTGGAATCAATACCCTAGTTTCCACCTCGATCATCCTGTGATACGCATCTGATTTTGATTTTACACAATGATAAACGAGCTGAGGACCGTCTTACTTTTGAGAGTGTAGGCTTAAATTCGTCTTACGAACAAAGATAAAAGGTTTGTCACTTGGCATCGCGCTGGTCGAACAAACGCATCCATACTGTAAAGAGGTTAGACAACTTCAGCAGCAGATATTTTGTCACTATCTCGATTGTTTGGCAGACGAACCCTGTTTTTTCCCAAAAGGCCGTCATTTGTTTTGTCGGGGTGCATGCAGTATTCTCCTTAGTACCGTCTTACAATTTGACTGATTTGAACTTTGTCAAGTTCCATGGACTGTGCTCTGAGGGAAGACAGAATTGCCCACATCGAGCTTCTAACTGGTTTCCCCCATTTGAGGATCTCGAAAAGCTTCAGATTCCAGGCCAGTTTAGCACTTTAAAGCAGCAAAAGGCAAATAAAAATGTGGGAAAATGAAATTTTGAGCGAACATCAAACGGATAAATGTGGTTTTCGTAGTAGTACTGTAAGAAAGTTGGGAATTGAGTTCACTAGCGCTGGTGTCGTTATGGACTGACCGAAATGGGGAAGGTGATTCTGCTGTGCGTGATGGGCTGTTTAGGGCGGTTATCAGTACATAAAATAATGACCTAAGGCAAAGATTTGAACTTGACGAAGCAACGGAAAATAAAATAGAACATCAAGAACATTAATCTGCCGTGAGTTATGGTTTGTCGGGCTATGTTCCAAAAACAGCAGGCTTCCTGCTTAGGTCAATTACAAAGTACACAAAATCGCGGAGTAATTATTTGGCATTTTTTATCGTTCGAACACAAATCCGTGTGATAGTAATGTAGCTGCACACGTGATTAGTCTCTCAAGTTGTTCTAACCTCTGGCAACAGAAGTGTTGAAAATAGACATGAAATCCAGAAAGACTGATGCACCGCTAAAACACCGTCCACAGTGGGCAAGCTGAGCGAATTTCTGGTCATGGTCGTGTATTGGCCAGTATTCAGAGACTGGTGGTTTTATGCTAACCTGGATGCCAATTGAAATCAAAATTGCTTAGTAACACGCGTAGTGTGTTTAGAAACATCTCATTGTTCTCCATAAGGCACACAGTCTTGTGATAGTGTAGGGAGATTAGGTAATATTCATTTATCATTTGGTCCTGTCGCTCTAGACTGAACAGCATACAGGAGCACTGCACAGGCGAGCGTTTATTATTTAGAATTAACAGTGCGCATATTGCAAAACTCCAGGGAGTTTCAGATCCGCCTAATCTTTGGAAGACCTAAGCTTTTGGCCTCGTGTGGCTGTCCAGCTTTGTGATAAACTCTCACCTACATTAAAAACTTAATCCGTTGCTACATTGTTTTGGGTACAAACAAGTTCAAACCAAGAATCTCACAACCAGTTCAGAGCTAGTAGGCTTTTTCTAAAGCATGCTAACGGGTCTTGAAGCTCTCCGTTAAGTGCTATGCACAATTGGTTGTCCTCAGTTGTACTTTCAGATTGCAGCTTAAATCAGTCGAGCTAGGGTGGAAAAAATTACCCTTCTTTTGTTGTTAGCTTGAGATTGTGCCATCTTTAAACTATCTGGGATTATTCAAGGATTTAATCAAAACATCTATGAAAAAATACTGGGCACGTTTTGTTTCTGAAGACGGCCAATACGGGATGAACAGGTTTTCGACACGGACTTCTCCATCTGACCAGCATCAGGCAAATAAGCGAGACCTTGTCCTTCAAAATTTACCTGCAGTTTGATGACATCAAACTGCATGCCATTTTATCATCCATGGCCCTATGGCCTTTAAAATTTCGCCTATATTTGCAATCCTTTATGGAAAAGATAGACTTAGATATTTTTGGAAATTCTGCATACGTTTCATAATAATACCGATAATGCGATTTAATTTTGGTTCAATGAGATGGTCGGTCAGCGGCGCCTAATTCTGTGGCCAACCTTTAATAGATACCCGGGCACTTTATTCCCAAATGATGGGCTGAACGGTAAACGTAGCTCTAAGAATTTCGAGATCAGAGCAGGCCGTCCTCAGCTCGAATCGGATACCAGATAAAACAGAGGTGTTGTAATTTTGGTTCAATGAGATGGTCGGTCAGCGGCGCCGAATTCTGTGGCCAACCTTTAATAGATACCCGGGCACTTTATTCCCAAATGATGGGCTGAACGGTAAACGTAGCTCTAAGAATTTCGAGATCAGAGCAGGCCGTCCTCAGCTCGAATCGGATACCAAATAAAACAGAGGTGTTGCCAGAACTCTAAATAAAACAATACAGATGTCCATTCGGTTTTTGCTTACTGGCCGTCAATCAAACAACTTTCCTCACTTGGCGGTCTATGCAGGAAATAAAAAGGAGACGTGGTTTCCACGTTTTTCGTGTCCACGATGCGAATTCTACTAAAAAAGTTCACGGAAAAACAAGGCGAAATTCTATTGATGCTGTCATAAAAACTACCCTTTCTACTAGGAGCTGGAAATTAAATAATTAAACAAATAAATAAATAAGTAAAAATATAGAAGCTTAATCACACAAGCAACTTCCTTTTTGCGTTGAGACCGCAATTCCAAAAGTGTTTTAAAAGTTATCCGATTTATAAAGCCGCGTACGATAGTGAAAATTAGCAAACAAACATCTCTACAGCGGTTCGAGGGGAAATTTGTTAAGCGTTTTCATACGAGCCATCCACGCACACGTAGTAAATACGATGTTGATGTAAAGAGGAAAGTCCTCCGCCGCAAAGTCGTTTATTAGCGGACACCAACTAAACATTTACAAACTATTGGACAGGGAAATAAACGTCTCATATGAAACTTATATTAAAAAATGAGCATCTTCACGCGTGTTTTTGGACTTTCACTGACTTTCAGGCAATTGCACCCATGGGGGTGCACCCTCCAGTAGACGCGAGGCGAAGTTACTCATCAGTGGTATCCGCCGTTATATTGGTAATTACTGGGTTGGAAGTTGGTTGGTGTGAATTAATGAAACGAATTAATTCTCATCTTCAAAGATATTTTCACAGCAAATGTTTCCATTTTTCGGGCTAATATTTGCTTACGTCTGGCCAACCTCCTTGTTTACGGAGCCAAAGAAATGTTTCAAGCAAAAAAAGTTATGGTTTCTCAAAGCGTTCGCAAGGCAGATAACGTTTCAGACACTCGACATCGGTTTACAGGCAGATGATAGTGACTGGCACAAGTACTTCCATTCTGTTCTGTTTTGCAGCCTGGAGAAGAGACGACATTCTGAATGGACATCACTTCGAAACTGAATGCAGATATTCATTCTGGAGCGAAAGGTGCGCATTGCCGCACCGTATCCGCGTTCGCTGCGTGAAAACGGTTCACTGACCACGGTGTAATTGAATGTCGAAATTCTGTATGCTCGAACGAATTTACGCAAATCTTTGAAAATAAATGTCTGCTTTGATCGGGTAGAATGTCATTCAAACCATTTGTTTGACAGCTGCGTTTGAAGACAATAGGCCTAGCTGCTTGAGTGTTTTTTTTACTTAAAATTGCCTTGGAAACTGATGACCTCCTCATGATATTATGCATTTTTCTATATAAACTGGATTAGGGTGGAAAAAGGAAGCGGAGTTTCAGAAGTGATTCTGTGCTGATCTTACCAATTCAAAGCAAAGCAAGCCACAAATTCCACTTTTTATGCAATTTGGATTTGTAGCATCAAATCGTCGCTACATCGGCAAATGGGCGGTTGTTTTTCTGATATTTTCCGATTTTTCATAACTACTCCAAATTAGCGGTCTGCGAGCGGTTTCGTTAGACGGGACTCCAGTGCTGTTAAGTGGTAAGTTCCTTGCTAGGAAACCATTATGCATAACCACCTTTTCGTTTTATGACGCACATAGGAGGATGTAAAGAAACCTTCGTTTCTGTGAACATTCATCGTGTTTTGCTGAGTACTACCAAGGGTTCCGCCTAATTCCCCTTATGTACATATTGTGTTGCCCTGCTTGGAGAATAGCAGTAAGGCGGTCGATTTTTTAATGTGCTAACCATTGGTACGATCTTGTCAGTGTTTCAATAAGCGTTTTCCCTGGGAAATGTTTTGAGACACCTCGGACATTCCCTGAGCCTTGTGTAGAGAGATGATTTTAAAATCTTTATCCGGTCGGATCAAGAGGTCATCACAGACTCACAGACTTTCAGAGCTTTCTTGTTTAGATAAGAAAAAAGTTTAGACTGCACTGAAAAAAAACATTGTTTGGGAGTTTTCATCTGAATTCATTCGTGAGCATTACTTGACATGAGAAAGGATTGAATAGTTTGACCGCTCGGTTAACGCAAACCCATGACTGAGAGGTCGAGTCTTCTATCTTCCATTGTTATTCGGTTCGAACTTTTGTAAGCGTCCTCATCCTTTGTGTGTTTTGCGACTCGGTATATAGCGAAGCCTTTATTTAAGGCAATTTAAGCCCATCAGAGCTCAAGTGAGTTGTTCAGCGCCTTACTAATGGTACAGGGCCATCGGTAGTCCTTCCTCGAATCACCACAAAAACAGAATAAGTGAGTGAGTTTAAGTCACTGAAACGCTAAAACAGACATAAGAAATGGTTGGAGTTATTTTGGCTAACAAATGATACCTCCGCAAGAGATTGTCCAAGATATAGATGGGTGTCTGTATTTATCTTTTTCAATCCCTTTCTAACCTCTAATCTTGTAGTCTATTGATAAATCTCCTACCTAATTAAATGTTCTCAAACAATGATCGTAAACTCGAAGTTGTGAATTCAGATGAGGTTAGTTTTCCGGCATCTGGTTTTAAGAGACTGACTGTGATAATTCGGCTTGAGTAAACTTAATTCACAGTGGGCAGTAACGTTCAACTGAGTTTTTTGTGCAAGCCTTCGATCTATATAACTTTGCCATGCGTCTAATTCAGCAAGGTGATATCATTTATTTTAAAGTTACAAGTGCGACGACAGTACCTCCAGTGTTCACAACAAAATACTTTTATATCAGTGTTCATTCAAAACTGTTCTACTACTTGCAGTCATCGAGTTATGGACTTTCATCTCGTTAACTCTAAATTCGCATCACGTTCTCTGTGGTTGACCTTTGGTTCATTTGAGCGATGCTGGCACAGTAACATCCTGTCTAAATAGGAATAACCGCTTATTGCGTACTCACTACCTAACCCTGCTGTACATCGTAAAAACATGATTTGGATTCACACCGCACTTGTTTGAACAATCATCTCCTCTTACTGGCGCAATTACTTCGGTGAGTATACACCAGAGTAGGGAGAGCACATTGGACTGGGGTTTTGCGCCCATTAGAGCAGTTTGGCCGTGCCCGGTTTGGGATTCGGACGTCTTACATGCGAGATAAACGTGCTAATACAACTACATTAAGTTCACACTGATGCACACAAATTATCACGTCCAAACAGGCGAACGTGTTGGCACCTGCATCTTTGGCAGATTTCAAGCATTTAATCCTGGTTATAGTTTATTCGTATCCGATTGTTCTATTCGAACAAGTATTGGAAACAGTGATTTCGAAGATGCAGGTTAGAGATATGTTTCCAGTAAGCCGAAAGTTCCCGCCTTAATGTCCGGAGATTTCACGTTGAAGTAGCTGAGGGATGCTAACATTCAGCCAACCGAAAATTGACCAAATAAGTTTGAAGACGCGGTTTGGTGGGGAAGCGTGCATGTGAAAGACTACCTGTTACTAAAGTTGCGAACAAGTGTTGATTGTTGCAGACGAATGAGCCGTCCCGAAGGAGGTAACGCTGTTGAGATTATTTGCAGATAAACGATGGTGTACAACATAAAATCTCGCAGATAAACGTAGCACAAATGCGGAACACATGGGCCAACTAGCAGAAATGGGACACAACGTAAGGAACACTAGTGATTACTAAATGAGTGGAAATTCTGTCCATATTTAAAATGGCCAGTTGTTTGCCTGCCTTACCAAACACAATAAACTGCTGACCTGGCAATTACTCTTCTTGTCATAACATATTAAACGTTTAAAATGCCCGCCGGACAACCTAGGTGTATGGAGCTGGAAACGGCGAATAAAACTTGAAAAATTCTCGATAATCTGACAAGTAATCGGCTCTGGAAAGTCTAAGACTCAGAATCTAAGACAGCAAGTACTTGAAGTGGTTATCAACGATGGAACATTTACACTAGCGGAGGTGTCTGTGAATATTCCCAGCCTTAACTGTCGAGAGCGTGGAGCGGTCAGGCCAGTGTTTACGCTTGGAAACACCAAAGGCCAGTGATTCCACAAAAACGGAAGTCCTCTGAATCTCAACGAACGGTTGATATTCTTCTATGTACCTACTACTTAGCGGCGTCATCAAAATTTCGGGAGATAGGCTTCCGAGTCTTTCCAGAACTCATTCGCACACAGTATGGTTTTAAACTGTGAGCTAAAAAGAGCTTGTTGTTGCTGTTGTTGACTTGTTTTGTTGTTTTCCGGCTTTTGGGCTTAGAAAGTCGTCGATGGCTAGGTTATGCAGCATGACTACCATGATGGATTCGATTCCCGAATTCATGGTTAAATTCAGTGGGCTGATTGATGCTTGGCTCATATATGAGAGATTGATGATAATTCATGCGGTTAAATTGGATTTTGGTCAATATGTTCAGCCACTACAGGAGCATAAACATAGGAATGATCTCATGTTCCGTATTCCGCTGACCTCTAGTTCAAGCACTGTACAAATATGCTCATACGTTTGCTGGAAACTCAATAACAAATCCGACAGGTTTTGTGCTCCCTTCGGATTATCAGTTAGGCTCACTATCCGGCTTTCTACTCGAACCCAAATTATACGCGATTAGTTTGCAAATGGCTGTATTTTGCGAATCGCGCACAGTCTGGTCCAAGTGGAATATAAGTTTGAGCGAAACTCGGAGACAGCGCCCACTTGTTGAGCCCTAATAAGGACAATACTGGTCGACGTATGTCAAGGAGTTTTCAGGAATCCCATTGAGTAGAGTATTCCTTCTGGACAACATAATAATAGGATGTCCTGGTTACGTTCCCAAAGGAAACATGATGCGGCCTTTGTGCAGCACATCCCGCTGAAAGCTATCCCAAATAGAAGGTTGAGCTAGGATTCAGTTGAGCTTCTCGCTAAAACCAAGTGAATTTGCAAGTAAACGTAGTTACCGAATATATTTCTATTTATAGTAAACCGTCTGTCATAAAACCAGCCAACCTGTACCTTGAAACCCAATGGGATGTAGGTCGGTCACCACAGGAGATCATCATTTTCGTATTTCAGTACACCTCACACCATCAAGGAAATCAAATGCTCCCTAAACGATTGATCAATCAAATGACTAAAGAAGGCACATTTAGCCATGGGACTGCATATATCTGCTTATTCTGGAGACCGGATACAGTCCTTAGGCAAGGATCGGCGGTGCCACATTAACCGCTCGAATTGTTGGAAGCGATGACCCAACAAGCCGCCGAGTGGGCGGAGCAATGGCTACCGAAAATAATAAAAGCTTCTCAAAAGTGGTTACTTGAACGGTTCAGTGTTTCGCACCGGCCTTAATACTCTGTGTCAGCGAGGTACTTACTTCAGGACCTTAATAGATACATGTGTTTTGAGAGCTGGCCAGCAATGCACGTTTACTTGCAGCCCCTTTTTCAGCAATCCTTATTGTAACCCCGGGATTCTTACATGATACATGGTGACTGTACTGCATCCAACCTGAGCAAAAATGATCCAACCCAAACTTCTGGGAACGATTTTATCGGAATAAATTTTCCCATTTGTAAATTGAGTCGGCGCACCTGAGGCGACCATCGGATTAAAATATACAAAACAAGTGAGGGCTTTACCGTGCGATCTAAATTGAGTCGGCGCACCTGAGGCGACCATCGGATTAAAATATACAAAACAAGTGAGGGCTTTATCCGTGCGATCCGTACTGAACTAGCTGGCTGCAATTGACTTGGCTCCAAAGTACCATCAAAAGTGCAGTTTACGATGCTGTTCTTCCCGGCCAAGAACGAGGTTACGCCTTTTTCTGGTGGCGTTTCAAAGAACACCAGTCATACAACTTGTGAGATCAACATGGCATTGGAGTATTCCAGTAAGGCTGACCGATCGGTTGGTTGGTCATGTGGGAAAGATAATTGATTGCGCCCGTGACACATGATTGATGCGGTAGATCGTCCTCGTTGGTGATAATCGCCATTGCGCGCGACCAGGACACCATAATGTGCATTTCCTAAAGACCAGGACGCCAAAAGACTACGCAACAGTAACTTCCCCAATGCACACATGGTTTCGAGCCTTGAGCAATTATCACAAGTCCGTAAAATAGTCCAGCTAACTGCATCAAGCCCATTGTCACAGCATCAGTGAGTGCAGCTGCAAGCCTGCTTGCAAAGCCCAAAATAGCCCGACGATCTGGTCCAATATCCTGATCAGGCGTATGAGGGGAAAATAGACATGATCGATGCCTCTGAGCACTTTGAGAAACATAGTTCATGCGGTCATATCTGTAGCTGAAATTGGTGACAATGATGACGAGTCTAACCGGTTGTAGACACTGATACTTTACGCTGAGCGTGGTCATGATGACAGAGGCTGTAAGATTTTTTCAATACGATTATAGGTGAGGGGCAGGTTAGCTGCTAACTGCTAGCCTTGAAATCCGTGGCAAACTATCAATGCACTGACCGGACAATGGACAGCAAAATCAACGAGTTCAAGGTCAAGTTTCTTGTATGAATTCTTGCAAAAGGCGAATAAAATGTTTGAATGAATATGCAGAAACCTACAAAGCAGTTTCATTCCAAAAAATATAGTCATGCAGAAGGCTGGCCGATCTGCAGCAATTACAGTGGGATAACATGGAACGCCGATGGATTGTCTGTGCTGGTTTTCGGATCACAGACGACGAATCTGGTTTACTTCTGAAAAACAGTGCTTAAACAACTGGGCTTCTGGCCTGATGCAAGGTGGGTCTTTGCGCGTCTTTTTACGCTAAACATAAGACCAAGTTGATTTCTTGACCGACTCCTTTTTCCGGATAGTATGACTGGTAGGTTCTGTATCTTACTAACATTCCCAGTGGACCTAAAATACCATCATCTGTTACAACGATAAGTAATTCCATTGTTTGTAGGAAGTAGTCTAACCAGTACTGGTTGGTTTCAAGATAAATCGACTATGCCACGCTAGGTATGAAAAGTACACATATCAAAAGAGCATAAACTTGCTCGACTGAGTCAAATCTCATGGGAATTTATTCAAAACAGTGTATTCATTGGAGGTCAAAAACAATTCACGAGTTAACTGCATGTCGTGTTTGGGTGTGAGAAGGTCATTTAAACGACTTTTGGGTGAAATGAAGTCCAACTGTATTTTCGAACGTTTAAAATAGTGGGGAACATTTGCAGTGAGAGCACCGTATGCCATATCGGTAAAGTATCTTTTCCCAATGAGAAAAATGAGTTAAAAGGATGTGTTCTACAAGAGGGGTAGTATAATGTTGTGTTTGATGTTGAGTGAATATAAGTACACAACTTTCAGTCACGTCGCTCTCTGAGTGAACCGAAAACTCAGACACCATAAGCTGAATTCCATCTAACTAGGAACTCTCTGGGCACACATTGTTTTCGGCTTTCTTTAGAATATAATATTCGAATCGCTAATGGGTTCCGCCTTATTTGAGTCTTCCTTCTTGCTTTCAACCTGGAACACTTAAAATTTTAGGACACTAATCAAGTTAACTCGGCCTACTGAAGTTATAATCAATGTCTACTTGGCGCACAGAGAAATTGTGGGAAGCCCATAAGACAATTCTATTGATTCAGTGGTACTTGTAATTGAGCTGCATTCGTTATGCGTAATACTTCATGTGTAATTCGGGTTCGCAGCCCTCCCGTTCTTGGGCGTTAAAGAGTGACGGGGTATGCTCCGTATATGAGGAAACCATTGCCTCATTTTTACCAACTTGCATTCCGGTAATCTTTAGTTGATAGACATATCAGTTATTCTCACGAACGTGTTGGACGATGCATCAGATGCATTTCACTAAGATTTAATCCGTGAGTTTCCTGGTCAATGGTTCACCTGGCCAATGGAACCCCTTAAGTACGTTTACTTTTTGCGAACCGACATGAGATTAATGGTTCAAAGCATATGTGGTTGCACTATCGTCGTTTTTACGCTCTCCTTGGAACCTTATTGATAACCAACCAGCCATTAATTGTCCAATACGTTTTACTCAAGCGGTCTGACTTCTATCCTTTTGGGGGTATAACCGTAAAGTAGGCAAAATTCGATCCTTTTCCGATTTTAGGTTACATCCATAACAGGCAGAAATCTCGAGTACGGTTGCTACTATTGGTAGCTCCAGCGTTCCAGTTGGTTGTGTGCTTGTTCACAAAGGTGGGTATTAGGACTGCAGTGCGCAATATTTTGTGTACGAATCACAGTGTAACAACTGCGACAAGCGTGATGTTGATGAGACTGGAAGTAAGCGTGAATATACGAATGCCGTGTTATCATCAACCAGATAGAAAAATCAATCAATGGGCAAACGGACATCAAGGTAACCATCCTCCATGACGAAAAACTACCCGACAGCCAGATTTCGAACCGAGTGAGACCGTGAAAATAAATTATGATCAATAAACTGATCAAATCCAAGGAAGAAAACTGCTAGAAAAGGGAAGTTTTCAATCGATTAATCTAACCGAAGGAAGACAGACCATAATGCCACAAGTAAGTTTACTAATTGCAAATCGACTGGATTAAGTGCAGCAGCCTGGTGAGAATTTGCTGACCAATTTCTACCCTGGTGGAAACCGTGAATTTAATGCAAACTCAAAATGTCACTCTTGGATCAATACGCCGGAACTCAAAACGACCGACCGAACCAATAGTGACCACGAAATTCGTGTCATGTAGACGCAAAATCTGGCTTGTGTCAGATGGCTCGTCGGCAACGAAAGGATTTTGGATACATTCACGAAGAGCTTTGTATCTTACACAACTCACATTATTTTCGGAAATTTTTAGCAGAAAATCGTGTTTACTTTTTGAAGCTGAGAAAACTGATTCTCCCAAGCATAGTTCCTAAGTACTGGAGGATGCTTAAAAGTTGTTTGTTTCAGGTTACCCTAATCCGCAAGGAACAAAGCCCTAACGTCACCGGGTCAGTTTTCGTGGTATCTCAACCAAATACTCGTTTTCTGGAACAAAAATTCAAGTGGCTTATTTTTTCGACCGTTTACTTTTGGGAACAATTATACTCGTACCCCGGAATAAAAATGAAATGTAAAGATTTCGTATTCGCATTAAAAGGGTTGAAGTAACGCATGTGACTCTGATCTTGGACAGTTTTTCGTGAAACTCTTCATACAATTGAAAAACAACATAAAATTTAATTGGGCATGATTATAAAAATTAAAATAATTATCAGCTAGTGGTTTTCACTACTTTTAAATGGAGCTGCTGGTCACTTCGTTACTCCCCAATTCGGCTAGGAGTAAATTTAATCTCCTTTTTATCAAAATACTAGTCCATTTTGAAACAAAACACGGCCGATTAGACTCACACAGTATCCAGATTTCTTCTTTCATGCTCACTCGGCTTGATGGCAGAAAAGCGAGCAGTCTATAGAGGATAATGTCGGTAGCTCAGGTAACGTAGATGGTCGTTGGCTTGTTCGCTGAGCTGGGCAATTTGGTTGCAAACGTTTCATCACCAATCGAGGTGACATCATCAGTGCGTAGATGTGCGTAGCGGTGTGTTCGTGGTTATGCGTTCAGTAGTGTTACGTGTGTGTTGATATGCGTGCTGGTAGCCGGGGATGACCTGTGACCACGATTAGTTATTCGGCCGGGTGGTTCCATTGGTTGTTCTTTTATCCTCTGTCCTCATTCGCCGATATCCACGTGACCTTTGAACTTGGCATCCCTCGCCATCGTGGTCTGGTCGATGTTGGAGTGACCTTTGTCCTTCCGAGTTCCGGCTTGTGGCCTTTATTGATTTGACTCCGTGGAGTTCATTGTTTCTTCGTTTACGAAAGTTTTGGCATACGGAGACACGCGAAAAGAAACAGAATTTCTGAGAGCATGGTACTCTACGACAGGTTTAATCAACCGGTGCATCGAACTGGATCCAATTCACGCACCTCTACGTGCAAAAGACCAAAATCGCAATCGGAACACTCAAGGAGGACCGAATAATGGATTCACAAACGAAGAAACAAGGAACTCCTCGGAGTCCAATCAATAAAGGAACTCGGAAGGACAAACGCCTCGTTTGTAAAAACCAACCGCCTTGGATGACCTTTGGGGATTTCGATGTGATGTATACAAACCGAACCTTCAACCCAAAATACCTTCAATCGATTCACTTTTTTGCCTGTGTACTACAGTTCAAACTAGCACTACTATGTAATAGTGAGTCGATCTCACTGTGGTCTGGAAGTTTGTTATGGTCCTAGTTTTGAGGTGATTGGTTCTGGTGTAATGAGTGATTCAGCTGTCGATCCTATGCTCAGGATACCATGACTTTTGCGGGAACAAACCCTATCGTTATAATCTTTCTCATATTCATTCTTTCCTAAACACGAAAACAAACAAATTTGACGGCCTAACTGTACCGTCCGGTGAAACAAGAATTTCTTTTCCCTCGCCGCTGTGGACCAAGTAATTTCCTGCTCTTGAGCCCGTTACTAGTTCACGCCCAAGGCTAACAGTCTGTGGGTTATTGTCTGTGAAATTGTGAGTCGATTTAAGGAGAGATTCATCGGTTTCTGTGTCCTTAGCTTTACTAACTTTGATTTTTGTCCCTTCAATTTGATCACCTGTTGCACTGTCAGCGTCGACGTTGCGGTGTGGTCCATGCGTTATACCTACCTGTCTTCGTTTATTACATATTGGAGAGAAGTTTTAGGCCAAACAATCACCACCCTTGGTTCGATCAGTCGGCTTATCCCATACTATCAGTTTGACTTTAATGCGGGCATTGCATGGATTAATTCGATGTGACATTAGGCAAGGTAAAATCGTATGCTATGGTTGTATTTTTCGGGGGATGATCTGAGACGCAGCCTGGAACGGGGAATAAAACACCAAACACAACATTCAGGGGATCACGAGACTCCGTAGCTGGGAAGCACACATACATTTGAGGAAATGGAAATTAAGATGGACAGAAAAAATCTTGCCTCTTGGTTCAAACTAACCAGAAACTCATGAAAGGTACAGCGACGCTTAGGATCACGCAGTTTACTTGATTTTGTCTTGTACGTGCATCTATCATCTTGTGACATTCTGCGCAAATGTTTTGGTGTGAACCACAGTTTGTTCACACCCGATTCTAAAAATGAGCCAAAATCACCGGAACATCACCCGAGGGTTAAATGGAACCAGGGTGTTTTTCTACGCACCCTATACTCTCTTCACTGATTCGAACACTGTATTATCGTCTGCAATCGGTTGTCACGAATTCAATACAAACCAAATGGCATGCATGTGTTGTTTTGAGACCAGTGTACACAATAAATACTTTGTACAGTACGAAGTATACCAGCTGAACGCCGCTGAATTTGGTTCATTCATACACCTACGCTTCCGATCAGTAATGCTCGTGCCACGTTTGCGCCTAAGCCAGATAACGATCAACTTAATGGTTTTGTTATCTGAATTTGCCGTGTGCACAGACGGTGCCTTGGCACACCTACCTACGCAGCTTCAAGTAACATTCAAAACCGTGCGGTAGAGTAATTTGGGTTATTTAAAGTAGTTTGAAATTGGAAAGCATTAGAATCGGAGAGGGCAATATCGTCCGCATACACAATGTCTATGAACAAACGTCCCGGGAGCATTTAGACTCCCGAGGTTTCAGAGGCAGACAAAGAAAGTTTAAGTAGCACATCAATAACAAATATAAAGAGGAGAGGGCAGCCATATCTCAAACCACTGGACATGTTCATCTCAGGTGACAGTTCACCGTATAATCGTACGCGCCCACAGGAGTTGGCATACAGTGCTCCCATAAGGGATTTAAATTTGGAGCGGACACCTTGGATCACCAGACACCTCCAAAGCTTCTCACGAGAAAGAGTTCAAAGAAGATTTCAGAGCAGGAAAAGAAATCAACATGGGACGTTTGAGGCGGTGGGGCAGTTCAAGAATTAGCCGATGCATCCCCAGCCAGGGTGAAACACAGCTTGATTCTCACGAGTCTGTCTCTCCCGATAATCCCTCAACCTACGCAAAATAATACCAGAGGGCACTTTAGATGCAACGGATATCTGATATCATGATGGTTTTCACAATAAGTTCTTCAAGCCATTTTAGAAACTGAGATGACGGTGGAGGAGCTCCATTCGGCTGGTATTCTGTTTATGTACCAAATATTCTGCAGTATGGGCGTTAGGCTGTCCACCAAGACCCTTCCACCTTCTTTGAGGGGCGCGGGATACAGACCATCCGCGCAAGGCGCCTTGTCTTGTTTGAGAATTGATATCTTACACTGGATTTCTTCTGTTGATAGTCAGCTGGTGTTGTTGTCCCTTCTGGGTTCTTCCAGCGGTTGTACCGAAGCGTTCAGCCCATTGCTCAAGACAGTGATTGAGGGAGTAAATTGCTGTTCCGTATTTCGTGCATGTTGTTTCACTGGCACCTGCCACCTGACTGGTTGATCAAATCAGCTGAAAGAGGGTGCGGCTGTTGCCTGCAGCAAAGGCCTTCTCCATGTTCTTGGCCTCCAAAATCCACCAACGTTCTTTGTCATTCTTCATGCTCCTGATTATCTGGTGTTTGAGGGATCTGCGTGTGCCATCATAGTAGCTTGTTGTTAGCATGGCCTTCGTGGCCTCACTAGGATCTGATCTCGACTATATCCAGTGTTCATTTGGTCGAGTTAGATGGCTCGGAAAGATAGTAGTGAAAGCAATCTTTGTCCTCTGCACCACTGTGCGCTTCTAGTAGTTTTCTAGTCAGTCAGCTCGATGTTCTCAAGAAACCGTAAATTGTCGGAGTCAATGAACGGAATCGCTCTGCTTCGCATGAGTAATGATGACCTAAAGCGAGGCGATGGTGATGCCGACACCATTGTATGATCAGAATCAGACTGCGTACACCAGAGGGAACGAGAATCTTTACTTGACGCTCTCTATCAGTATATGATGGCCACATGGTCCAGCTGAGTCCGTGACTCTCTTGGGATTAATGGAACTTCAAGTAACTCGATGTGAGCGTTTCTGTTGGAAGTTCGAACTGTCCAGAAACAGACAATGATCTGCACGCAACTAAAACAGTCGTTCCTCGATATTCCTACACTAAGCATCGACTCCAAATCTACCACCCAGTTGCACGGGTATTCATATCGCCCGCCAGGACTACGCTATTCGCCTTCTTGCGGACCAAAGCAGTCACGACAAATCCTAATAAAACCTGTGCCTCTAAGTCTCAGCACAGAAGTGTGGCGTAAGTTGATACGACAAGTGAATACCGTTTATCCCATGGACCTGCACTAGTCTTAAGCGATCCAGTCCAATATGGCGCTTTCATACCTGGGGCTCAGTGCATCTCCCATAACGTAGATATCATGAGCCATTGCGTCAGGATCACTGGATACTCAAAGAGTTAAATGTGGAAAGCTTGAGGTGCACGACCGAACCGGGGGGTCTTGTATGTTTGTTTCGGAGATACAATATGTATCAACAGATAGGGAAAGCAACGTTCCCGTAAGGGATGCCGGTCGCCAAGTTTGACATAGAAGCGGATATTAAAGGCTGCAATATAGAACAAATCTTTTCAGGTTAGTAGGTGATCACTTTAATTTATTTTCTGGGTGACGTTTGAGACACGGAGCAGTGGCTAGGCGGATGGAAGATGGAATGTTGGCACTGCATCGTTCTACGAATGGGGACGGGGAAGACTAGTGAGCAAAGACCTGCGAGGGCAAAATGGATTGCCCGGTTGCCCAAGAAGACGAAGGCGGTTTGTTTGAGGTACTTCACCTTGAGCCTTCCACTCAAACGTATGGCCCGAAAGGTAGTGGGAGGATGTAGGGTTTTGTTCAGATACCCTTCCCCTAGCCTCTGACTCGAAATTCTGAACCGCGAGACAGCGGTTAATTATCCAAAAGCGTCGTCCGGTGCACAGTTTATCAGTGAACACAAACTTTACAAACAGTCTTTGTACTATACATCATTCTGAACACTTGTCTCAACTTTATCATACAAACAGATGATTATTACACACGCAAAATTGAATTTACGTGCCCGAAAAATAGGCGTAGGGTCGTATCCTCTTCCGTACAAGCATCTGAAATAAGCGCTTTATTCGTTCCGTCACTTTTGACTTTTATGCATTCGTTTGTATGCTCCTTCTTCTGACGTTTACTCAGGACGTCTGCTGTGGTCCATAGGGCATCATCGCACCAAATTGTTTGCCTTTGTTGTTTTGATTCACTTTTATTTAGAGGCTTGGGTTTATCGGTCAACAGGTGTGTTATCAGGTGTCAAGTACAACAGAAACTGATTGTAATTGGATAGTAACACTATGATATGCTCGAATATACCATTCATGTGTGCACCGAAATTTTTAGTGGCTGCTTTGGTGTCAATCTTTTATAAAAGGAAAAATATGGTGAATCGCCAATAGACGCCGCACTGGATGAGAACAGAACCTAATTTACGATGTAAATGAGCTATGCACTACTGCAAAAGGGCATCAGACAGCTGCGCAGTGCTTCCACGCTTTTCATTATACAGTGGCTTCATATACAGATCGAAATCTCGACTGAAACGTCCTTACGGCTATCTACACGACAGACAATTTATCGGCAGTTCAGAAGGAGACTAATTTCACAAGAGGAGTAAGGCCTCTGACTGATAAATTTTCGTGGGTAGAGGAGCAAGTGGATTCCGTTGTTGAGGCATTCGTGACGCTTTATCACACTGCTGTTCAGGCGTTCGTGGAAAAGTGGTTAAGAGTGCCAAATACTAGGCAGGCGGTCGAGGATTAAAAACTCTCCGGAGGCTTGTAAGACGCATGTTGATGATGATTCCGAGTTGCAGAGTGCTTTCCGGATTTTCATTATAAATTGGCTTTATTTTTTAGAAGAAACTTCAATGTAACTTCCAAAATTTCACAACCTATGATTTAATTGTCTGATTGGCGTTTCGTTGTGTATTTTCTGCTTTTTATGGTGGAATGATAAATAAATCTGAAATATTTGAACACCAAGAGTAATTTTATTAAGCAAATGAATATAAATAGATGGCTAAAGATAATTAAAATATAACGGTAGATTCCAACCTACTGGCGGATTGACGAGGACTGTTCATGTTCCTTTTCCAATTTTGCTGGTAACTCTCAGACACTTCCAACTGCCACCCTGCACAGTCAGTATCATATTGCCGAAACACCATGGTAGTCATTAAGCGAAAGATTGCGGAAGTTGCGGGAATCAAATAAATTACCGTAGAACCATGGCTAAGTCGAAAGTCCATGAAAAAACTAGATGAAGGCTCCTTTCTTTCATAGGGTTAACGGCTAAAACCTACTGTACTATCAATACATTGGAATATTCTGTGAGAGAAGAACTACCTTCAGTTGTTTTTTTGTTTCTTGCTTGTCGAGTGTCCCATGTACATGCGCCTGGCTCAAAATATGAAGTACTATCTGCCTGTCTTTTGAACTTTGATGCTGATATATCCACTGTCACTAAGGCGCCTTCATCCAGTTCAAAGTTCCACTTCATACGGGAACTATCTGTTTTGCAGAACGCAAAACGTAGAAACTGTTTCAGTCTATAAAAGTTCTTTTTTTCAAGTATTAAACATTTTGCCACATTCCCTCTCTCATCCTGACATTGGGTTTTTTGACGAATTGTACTTTGCCTCGCCGAAAACGAATAAATGAAGTGACAGTACCAGAGTCGTATCTAATTAAGATGGGGCTGACCGTGTTCTACCTACTCATCATAACGACCTGGTGTGCCAATGCCAGAACCACTTTAACTGTACGTTATGCTCTAGTTAGGCACACAGTTAGTGCCCGATCCGCTGGTTCATCCGTTAAATGAAGCATCATATACATGGATACTAACAAGACGTCTTTTTTACAGCACGAACCTGAAGATGCGCGCCAAAAATACGAGGAATTTAAGCTAAGGTATCAAAAGTCATACGGGAGTTTTGGTATGAGTCCACAATTGTATAGGCTGTAAGCTGTTTCGTTTTAGATGACGAATACAGATTTGGGATTTTCAAAGACAATTTGGTGCGTGCCAAGCAACTTCAGGATGCGGAACAGGGTACGGCGGAATATGGTGTGACACAGTTCTCTGATTTAACAAGTAAGTGATGAGTAGATATAAATGAACGACACCATGTTTCACTCAGGCGAGGAGTTTGCAAACAAGTACCTGGGAGTGCAACTCGATGAACCGGCTACAGAAGAGGAAGTCGATTCAGAAGATGTGACAGTGGCTGATGACAGCTTCGACTGGCGACAGCACGGTGCTGTAGGACCGGTGAGGAATCAAGGACGATGTGGATCATGCTGGGCATTTTCCACAGTCGGCAACATCGAGGGTCAGTGGTTTCTAAAATCGGGAGAACTTCTCCAGCTCAGTGTACAGGTGAGGTTATTTTCTTGATCAGTTGGTTGTAAACATCATGTCCGTACCAAGACACTTTTGGTGGCGGACACTATTTCGACACCTGCTGACATTTCTCCTAAGACCGCGTAGTTTTGAGATTTCCGCCACTGAAATTGGTTGTTTGTTTTATTTTGACCTTTCAATCCAGCAAGTCCTAGATTGCGACCATGTCGACCACGGATGCAACGGTGGCTACCCTCCACAGGTTTATGATCAGGTGAACAAAATGGGTGGTTTGGAACTTGATGCGGATTATTCGTACAAAGCATTTGCTGGGGGTTGTCACATGGACCGTTCGAAATTTAGAGCCTATGTGAATAGTTCAGCCATTCTGCTACGAAATGAACAATTTCAAGCTTATCAACTCAAGAAGATTGGCCCACTTGCCTCTACTCTAAATGCACGCACCCTGCAGGTAGGTGGATAACATCGTTCCACTTCTGGCATTTTCTATACCTGGTTGTCTGTCGATGAGTACGCACTGTTCTTCCAACAAAGGGTCCTTTCCATCTACTCTTACTCTTCACTCGAACCAGTTCTACCAGAAAGGGATTATGCATCCAACACGCAGTGCATGCAATCCAGGACAGCTGAATCACGCTGTCCTTACTGTTGGCTACGGAACAGAACAGGAAATACCATACTGGATAGTGAAGAACAGTTAATGCATGCAATCCAGGAGAGCTGAATCACGCTGTCCTTACCGTTGGCTACGGAACAGAACAGGGAATACCATACTGGATAGTGAAGAACAGCTGGTCCAAAGGCTTTGGAGAGCAGGTTGGTTGCTCACGGTTTTTCTTGTAAACACGTGGAATATTGAGTTCTGTATCTTTGAATGCCTGCTTGTTTAGCTATCTGTGCAATCTAAAGAGCGGTAGCGGGTGACCGCATATTTTATAAATATTGGTCCACAGATGGTGAGGTCAAACAGTATGCAGCTGTTTGATTCTCTTCGTAAAATTGGTTCTCACGTAAATCTCTGGGTGATTCAAACTCGGCCACGAGTAGCTAGCTATCATTATGGATTGAACAACACACAGGCGGTACAAGTCAGGTGATCACGCACTTGCCCACCAACAATTCAAATATGAGACCCATGTTCTTGTGGGATTTCTTTCTGAGCAGATTGGTTGGAGCTTGCAGGATGTTCTATCGATTGACAATATAGGCATCTAAGATACATCTAAAACATGAGTTTTGTTAAAACAGCTTTCTGAAAATGTTGTCACCGAGGTAATTCGGTTTTGATTTTAGTTGAAAACCAGGTTGGTTTCTTTGCAGATATTCAAGGGAATCAATCAGATGTCGGGCACTCACTTCTGTTTTGAAAATTAACTGGTCATTGTCCCTTAACTTTCAGGGCTACTTTCGAATCTTCCGAGGTGATGGAACGTGCGGAATCAACCGACTAGTTTCCACTGCAATTCTAAAATAAATTGACTTTCCTTAGATTTTCGGGTGTATTTGAGCATAATGTGTGATTCAAATACATGGCATGTTTGTCCCTGTGAATTCCGTTCCTGTTGTTTGACTTTGGCAAGTTCGTTGGAAGGTAGTTTGCACATGTTTGTTGCATGGCACAGCTCGTGCGATTTTTGGGATTGCAGTGCAGATAAACCCGAAACGTAAAACACCATGCTTTGAATTCACCGGTGGCACGCCAGCATATGGCCCAATCGACATTCCTACGAGTGCTTTTCTAGGAGTAGAAGTGATAAAATATGAAATATCGTGGACAGTGAAATGCTTGTAAATCCGCCAGTAACACACAACAACGAACGGACTGTACATGCTGAAATTCACTGTCAAGAATAATTGTACTTGATTTCTGATGGATACGCCTACAGCTGTCCTGTACTGCACGCATGCAGATTAGAGTAAGCCTGTGTTTGTGCGTCTTCTTGGACAATGGAGTTGTTATGGTCATGACAAAGACCGAGCGAGTTTTGGTTTTCTGTGTGAATTCCACTTTGAACCAAAACTTTGATACTATACTGAGCAAGAAGGGATATGGGACAGCATAAGGCTCATCGTGGAGCAATTTTTAAAAACAATAAGTTTAAGAAATCTGCCACAGGGTTTAAATGAAGCACATCTTTTAGAATGATAACCTTTTTCCTTAGTGGTGCTCACCCGTGTGTTGTCGACCGATTTCATTATGCAGGTGTTTAGCAGCCACTCCAATTTATTTCAAGTGGAAAGAATAAGGCTCCTCTTATGTTGTTGAGCGCATGGTTACCTTCCTCACACGTTTGCTGGTCGTTCTCAGTTAGTGTGCGCCGTTTCGGCAGCATATAACGTAAACTGACTGTAGGTTCGACTTGCTTGGTTTTGTACATCTGCCTACCTTTGAGAGGAAAAGCTCGTTCATCTGCGGAGCTGCCTACTAAGACCACGAACAAAGCGGTTATGAGCCATCGAGCGCGAAAGAAGAAACTTCATTTACACAGAGATTTGAGTAGGTCAGCAGCACAATGCGTCCTCCTGAGCTTTCATGGACGTTGTTTGAATGTTCAGACTGAAAAACACTTATAACACATTTCAATAATTTCTAAACCATGTTCCCGTTGAATGAAGGGCGGCGCATGTTCCGTCGGCATTAAACACCATTAAACCACAAATTCGTTACTATGATTATTCAGATGTTTGAGTTTATTCTAATCGAATGTCACACCCGAGAACCCAAGGTAAATAGTTTCGAAGTATTCGCGAGGATATCAAAATTAGGCGCGCCACCGAATCTCACTCTTTGGTCGGTGAGAAGATTCCACCGGTTTGTTGAATGGATGCAAATAACTCTAGCACTGCCGAAGTTTGTCGTACAGGACACTAGTAATATCATCTGATGCAAGAGCACTGGTGGTACGACAATCAACATGCCATGGGAGTGAAGGACTTATGTAACATCCAACATAGTTGGTGGCTACCACTAATACGATTATGACACTGTTGCATGCAGTAGGTACTCCGTGAGGTTGTCGTGGAAACGTGAAGCTGATTTTATGGTGCCATCAGACAGACTGTCATCTGATTAAAAATCTGATTGGTGTCTTTCCTTACCGACGTGCGTGGTTAGCAGAGCTACCTATCGAAAGATACAGGCAAGGCCATAACAACTTAACGTTTTATTCAGGTATCACGGCTTTGAGATGGAGAAGAGAGTGGCTGGGCTGATATCGTTACTGATACCTGAACAGTGATTGAGAGAACGCGATTTTCAGGTATAAGCTAAATGACGAAACGATACTGTACTACATCACACAAAATTTCTACCACAATCCCAGTGAATTAAGCGTGTCACTTTTGATTTTCAGACAAACAATTGTCGGCCGATACAAAATGATTGCAAAGAGCACTACTTACAGAGTCACTGAATGTAAATTCAAGGGAGTTTCTGATCATTCAATTGAAAAGTGGCTTCAGCAGCTTGGCGAATTTGTTGAACTTATTTAAAAGGTGCATGGTATTGCACCAACAACGTGGTCGAATAATCACGCTTAAACCATCGAAATTCCCGCATTTAAGACTGTTAAAACGACAACTTTCCTGCTCGCATTTCTACAGACAACATAAGTTTAAATGCTCTTAATTTCATTGTATTTTTTGAAATTTGAACACACATTGGGCAAATCACAGGGAATCGAAAGGCAGACAGAGTGAAACCTTTCAAACCGCGTTTGGCACCTACGCTCAACCGAAGAATTCTATGCTAGTTGGCCAACTGTCCAAACTCACGATAGAGAACAATTTTACCTAAACAGCCAAGAGAACTTGTCCATATCTGGTCTTTTATACGCGAAATAACCGAATGTGGGGAACGGTGATCGTCTCGCTATTGGAATTGTCTCTGATGAGGTGTTTCTACAGGTCTTGTGCTGCTTAAAACAAGAGGATACACACGAGACCGCCGGTTACGGCTTTAATCTGCGAGAGCCTGTGTAGACAATACTTGCGCAGCCTTTTTATGATCATTTTTCTGCAATGGTTTAAACGTTAAATTCCTAACATTCAGAAAAAATCATTCATCACGAAATTTGTTGAAGTTGGACTCTTTTGTCACATACTTCAAACTATCTGGTGGATGACGAAGCTACCTTTCAAGAAGAAGTTCGTTCTCTCCGACATTTTCAAACAGGTGTTTTGAAAATCAATTCGAACGGGTACTCATATCGCTCCATAAACATGACCATCAAATGGATAACAGTCATGGAACTCTATGTTGTCCCTAAGCGATAATGAAGCACTTAGTTGAAATTCAATCTGTTACCAGCCTAAATGAGTAGCCGTATCTACGTCAGTGTAACAGGTGCGCCCTCTCTATAACTGTCGACTGATGACACTTACTGTACCAGACTAATCAACTCAAAGTTACACACGTGTCTAAAAATACCCATGTTATCCCAGCGAGTACGGCAGTGAAGCATCGATGTTGAACACTGATGTCATTCTGTCGATGGTGATGACGATGATATCCCAGCGAATAGTTACTTTCCAGGAGGCCCCATCCAGAACGTACAGTTTAAAATATGACCAATCAAGAAGATAATAAAACAGCAGATTTAGACAGCCTTCGCTGACTCGAAAGTGCGGTACCTTTTATGTAAACTCTTATACGTGTCGTCAGCTCACACATGGTTGTTATCAGGTTCAGGTTATCAGATTCAGAAGTGGTTGTTTAGTACCGAAAATTTGGGAGTACAAACGTCAGAGTATAAAATGCAACAATCTTGTTCCTATTCCGTTTCCATTCACTGCACTTCGTTGCACAAATCATTCCACATCTGAATTTTAGTAAAGGGTGACTGTTCCTTTGGTTTGGGGTTCTCAGAATATTTGAGATTATATGAATAAAGAAACTTTTTTGCGAATGATCACAGAAGTTCTAAGACCTCTAACGTGCCTTTTTTGAGATTTGTTACTTTACTACATCGACTTTCGTTTCGGAAGCCCTCATACGTCTATCGAGACGCGAACACGCACATCACAAGTTCTGACATCCAGATGAACTCATCATGGTTGGAAAGTGCCTTCAAGCATGAATCTCGTTTCCCGTACTTAACGGTTCATCTCCAGGTGTCAATGTGACTTATGCACTCACTGCGTTGCTGTCCTTATCGGTTTAATGTAACTCGGAAAGAACCCGGTTATTCGAAAAAAACTCTTTTATTCTTGGGTCACACTCAGTGCAGCAAAATTAAATGAATCAATAAGAAGCTCAGAGGAAGAATTTTTTTATTGGATGTGCGAAACTTCCTTCTGACAATTCGTCAGTCGAGGAACCACTGCTTTCCGTGATTGAGGAATGAGTGGTGCCTTGTCTAATCCAAGGGAAGGCTACTCACAATGCTGATAAGGAGCTTGTGGCCAAACCGTTAGGCGTTCAACCACTGACCAGAAGGTCGCGGGTTTGAAACTCTGGGATCTGTGGGACGCGCACTGCTGGTGATTTCCGGCAAGGATCTAACAGCTGTAAACTATTTATCGGTTTTTCAGCACAGACTGGCTTCACGCACGACGTTTAATTTGAATGAAAAGTGAAGTGTTTTAAGCTTGGAAAGAATTCCATGCATCTGCCGCAATAAAATATCAGTTCCTAATTGATTTTTAATCGTAGCGAGAACAGAAGTGGGCTGCTAAAGCCATGTGGCAGACTTCTGCCTAGCCAAGGAGAACGAATTACGATGATCTGCTCCTTGGGAATTCCTTTCTGTTCGAAAACAACAAAAGAAGACTTGTTACTGCTAAAGCTGTTCACGCTGACCCCCTATTCACTGTAATTATTCGGCTAATTAAAAACGAGATGATTATTCATAGGTTATATCTACTTAAGCCTCATCCTTCGGAAATTGGTTTAGTACTTCTAAGTTTCCGACTTTATCTTACATCGGTTATGAGAGCCATTCATTAGGACTGTTAGTAGAGAAAGAACTAACTGACTGACAACGACCAGTTTATCACGCACGCTCGTGAAATCGAGGCTATAATCTTTGAAAATGGTGACAACAGTTGTGTTTATTTAGATGGCAGGTACTTTAATATGTTTATAACAACTTGCATTAGATATTGAAGTTTTCTTTATCTCACTTAATACACCAATCAGTGATCTTTATTGCGGTCATATTTAATATCGCCCTTCTAAGCAGTTGCTTTTCAGCCTGTAAGCTACGATATCGGTAGAAAAAGCCTATGCCGATAAGCTACATGACATCCTATATTGCAGCAATGTGAGCAAACAACGGGGACACCAGAAGATGGACAAATGTACCTAAACAATGGGCATGCGGTCAGGATCCTAAATTTCTTCGTATTCATGTATATATCCGATAATTCACTTGAAATGTTTGCCCTGTTCTGTGCTGACCATTAGTCTAGACCATCGTGTAAATGTTCTGCCGCTTCATCGCAGTCTGAGGTTGACTAGTGAGCATTTGCAGAAGCTTTATTTTGTGCCTTCACAAAATGATGTCAATGACAGGCAAGTGATACGATAAGCTGATTTCGGTTTGCACAAAAAGACCTTCAGGTCTCGTAGAGACAATGGAAAGATGGTAATTTGTTGAAATATTGGTAGCTCGGGTGAGTTCATTGGTTGTTGATCAGGTGGCTGTTGATCTGTTCGCCGTGCTTGGCAATTGGCTTGCAAACGTTTCGTCCCTAGTCGAGGAGACATCGTCAGTGCACAGTTGAATGGGTGCTTCCTCCGTGCCTCTTGGAATTCCTTTTGGTGAGTTCAGATAACAACAAATTTCCATCACCAATATTATCAGGAAACAACGAATTGAACGTTCTTTTCCAAATCGCTCAGGAAGCATTGGAAAAATGAACTGTTTCATGGATTACAATAATAAAGGAAATTTAGTGGTACGTAAAATAACTGAGATAACTGTAGAAACGTCAAGCCACGAATCATCATCCTCTCAGCGGACGAGGTCAACATATGGAGGAAGCAGTGTGGGATGGAACCACAGCCAGAGCAGTTGCGTATTAACTAGGCATGTGATGCTGGGATGAACAAACTGGGTTGAAACAGGTAATCCTCACGAAAAAGAAGTGTAGGAAGGGAGGGAACACAAACTTGTGCAGTTGTTGCACGAACAGAATGAATCCTCAGGTAGGTTAGCTAACCAAACGCAGAAAATATATAGCAAAACAATTTTTTCAACACGAGGAATGCTTTCTGTAGGTTAAAGCTGCTGTGATAAGGCTTCGTACTTTCAAGATTCCTCCCGTTCAATTTTAGCTGGGAGTCTCTATTTGCCCTTTTCTTATCACTCTTGTTCGTTATCTCACTCAGCTGTTCCTTCCACCAGACGCAGTTTTATGTGGTGGAAGTCTAAGTTGCTGCACTTGGGATATTTCGATGTTTGAGGCACGAACGTACTGGCCATAGGTTCGCGCTTCGAATCCAACATCTGCATTTCGACTGCTCCTGTTCAGGCTTAGGCAGTATGGCAGTATCTCCACTCTCGTGTATCCATCGTATGCTGGAGGAACTTGGCATCGAAAGTGCTTCAACTGCATGGGGATCACTTTTGAGGTTTGCAACTTGATAGAAAAAAACTTTGATATTTGAAGCATCCATCCAACTGATTTTTGAGTCCTACTTGATGCTGCAAATCTGTTGAAACAAACCAAGGAACTAGGATTTCTTCCAAAGTTTACGCTAACACAAACAATATTAGCTTACATAAGTGATTTATTTGGCCTGAATTCTTCCCAGGCTGTGTGAACAAGGTGTTGTTTATCGGATATGAGTTCCCCTTCTGTTCTGTTTACTAGATGCCGGAGGAATGAGGGTGCGAAGTCTAAATTGACTGAAGTAAGGGCGAAACCGGTCGTGGGCTGTCGACGGATTTTCAGCAACCTTATGAGTAGTACATTGCAAATATACATGACTGAAGTAAACATTCAATGCATATTCTACAGTTTATGGGGATTTCAGCACATTTCATGTGGCCTATGTGACGAGCGTTTTACCATGACTCCACCAGTGCATGCTGGACAAGGTTAAATTTAGAACTGTGAACAAGACACAACGTACTGTTCACAAGGATGCTGAAAATCTTCAACAGTCCACGACTGATTTCGCCCTTCTTGGGTCTCGTCAGGTAAGCGGAGTCCCAAAGTTTGCATCGATCTTATGTTTCACTTGAACCCAAATTGCTCGAAATTCGACGAACACACTCATTTGCTCTTTAGTTTGGTCTTTGTTCTAAATGAAGCATCGGGCGGCCTACTACAGCACATTCAGTTGTTTATAGACATCACTAAAGAGAGATTCATTTGGATTCCAGCCGATTCTCTCGTCAAAACCAAATGAATGTAGTTCGCTAACTGTGGAGAAGCATATAGTTTGGTATCTAAGCGAGGTTTTTAGTAAGCCCAGTTTGTCAGATGCTTGAGAGCTAAAGTACTTCACAAGGACAAGATCGGATTTGTTCAGACGAAAATGATGTGTATACAGTTCCAAATCTCCGCAAGAAGTAGCCAGTAAACTAAGCACGCACTGATCAAAATATCAAGTGGCTTTGCAGTGACTATATATACATTTTCATAATTTAAACAATGAGCCGTTATCTGGCTTTGAGTCGTTCAAGCGGATTTAGTCAACTTTGAGTTTTGAAGTCATGGGGACCAGCTACAAACGGAAAAAAAGATATAGCGCCAGATGATTTCACTGAAAATTCAAAGGTCCAGTGGGGTGTGAACCATGAACTGATAAAAAACAACTAAATTCCAGCTAGTTCACTTTCGAATTCGGTGGAACATCTAACATTTTGATGACCTTTGTTGCTTGCTTACAAAATAAATGGATTGAAGTGTTCGGGTCGCGTTACCTGATAATGCGCATCTCCACCTGTTATCTGTTCGCTCTAGAACTCTGGTGCCTCTGCGCCAGAACCATTATTCCCGTAAGTTTTATCATGGTTAAACCACATAAATTAAAATATACATCAAACTTTTCTAATGTCACACAGGAAAGCAAACATTTTCCAACGGTCTAACTGACGTCTAAATTTATTGCATATGTTCCAGGAGACAGAAAATGCTCGACAACTGTACGAAGAGTTCAAGCAGAAGTACAAAAAGACTTACGTGAATGACGGTATGCTTGCACAAACTGTTAACGCATTTATTTAGATGACGAATATCGATTTGGCGTTTTCAAAGATAATTTACTGCGTGCCCATCAACTTCAGATCATGGAAAAGGGCACAGCAGAATATGGTGTGACTCAGTTCTCTGATCTCACAAGTAAGATGCAAGGAATATGGAAAGGATAGATTTCAACCGTCATTTAGGTCAGGAGTTCGAGACTCACTATTTGGGATTGAAATATGAGGGCATGCCAGACACTGAAGAATCGTCTCCACGTAAGCATGTTGTGATGGATGAAGACAGCTTTGATTGGCGAGATCATGGGGCTGTAGGCCCTGTGCTGAACCAAGGAAGCTGTGGATCGTGTTGGGCGTTTTCAACAATCGGTAATATCGAGGGTCAGTGGTTCCTCAAAACAGGGGACCTCCTGCGACTCAGTGAACAGGTATGTCCCCATTCTAATACGAAGTTAAAAGTAGGACGTTTCAGGATTTTTTATTGTTTTCACAAATAACGTGTGACATAATAAGACTGTGAAGTGTTCGCAATAGAAGCCTTCATTCTTTTGTTTTACATCTTTCACCTAGCAACTTATTGACTGCGACAGCGTGGACGAAGGATGCTACGGTGGTTATCCCACCAAAGCATATGGCGCAATCATTGAAATGGGTGGCTTGGAGTTGAATTCTGATTATCCCTATAAAGCGTTCGCTGAAAAATGTCAGATGGACAGACAAAAGCTTAGAGTCTATATCAACGACTCCGTTGTCTTTCCACGAAGTGAGAGCTTACAGGCAGAAGTACTCAAACTGATGGGACCCCTATCCTCCGCTTTAAATGCTAATTCTTTGCAGGTTAGTAAGGTGAACATTTTTGATCCTCACTGTTTTTGGGAATCCAAAGGCCAATGGTGACTCAGTGTTTCCTGTTTTTCTTTTCCCTCAGTTTTACAAGTCCGGAATTGTACATCTTCCAGTAACGTCATGCGTCCCACAGGCCCTTAATCATGCAGTACTTACTGTGGGCTACGGAACAGAGAATGGACTACCGTACTGGACGGTGAAGAATAGTTGGGGTACTGCGTTTGGTGAAGACGTAGGTTTTGCACAAGAGTTTTGCAAATGCAGTCAAGCATCTACCCATATTTTGGTGATGACGTCTCATGCTTAAAGTGCTTAGGCTTGCAACGTGTGTCCGAAGCGCCCAATTTGAGTCGAGTTTAAAGCGAAGGAATGAGTTAAAAATTTGGAAGAACGAAGGATCATTAGACTAACTGACTGGTACTTTTGTGACTCCGAAACAACAGTGTCATGGTTAGCATACTATTTCCGCTGACTAATTATGTCAACCTATGCTCACTACGTGACTATCTTAGTCACCTCTTCACTAGCATGACTAGCTGGCTGATTGATGCCGATCGAAAATAGAGTCCATTATATTCGCCATGAGTTTTGATGTTTTACATCTCCTTCAGTTACCTAGCGTCGCATTCGTGTTTGTTATACTGTTCGCTCAACTCCGTGCCCCATTTACCTTTCTTTTCCAGGGCTACTTCCGTATTCATCGAGGTAGTGGAACTTGTGGAATCGACCGCTTGGTCTCTACTGCCGCGATCAGATAGACTGAATTCCGCCCTCATTTTACTGTGATAGTTTGGAACGCCAAACTTCTACCTAGAGAATTTTGTTTTATTTTGCGGAAAATTGGGCGATCCGACTTACGGGTAGCGTGAAATGAACGAACTCCTGTGAAAAGTGATTGTGGGCAGACAACGAGCAGACAACCGGTAGAACTAGAAAAGTTGGAAACGTTTCACAAACCCGAGCAAATCTGAACTTGGCTAATTAAAAAACAGTCATCTATATCTTGAAGGGCCCCTCCTGGTGCGGTTATTTTAGTGAGTCCGCAACATCAAGAGGGGTTTCGCTGTCACGAGTTTTCATCAGCAGTGCACATCCTGGTTTATGTTTAGACTTGAACTCAGGACATATGCGATATGGAGCGAGGTTGTAACCAGCAAACACTGAAAGCTCCTGAATTCTCTTCTCCGAAAAGACAAACGTTCTCGTGGGCCCATTTTATTGGTCTCTCCTGGTACTAGTAGGTGATTCGTTGCATTAAAAGTGGGTCACGAGTCTGAATTCACGGTCTGGGTGAGAGGGTTCGTGAGATATCCTCGCGATAGTCGCAACCACTTGTCATATGGTATTTCAACGTAGCCATGGTGATCTCGTTGAACTGTTTCGGCGTTTGGTTTACTACCTTCAACGAATTGATTTAGTGACTTCTATTGGTAATTTCATGTAAGCCAACTGAAGACAATACCATGGTAGGAAGATAACCACTCGATGAAATTATAGGGGATCTGAAGATCCTAAGCTGGACGGTGTACCTATGGCACAAATACAGTCACCATATCTCCGTTCTGACTACAAGACTGAGGAGCGGCTAAGTTTCTGGCAAAAATTATCAGCAAGAGTTTGTGCACATGACAGTCGTTTCACACTTTCGTGCATGTAGTGGTCAAAACTCGTTAAGCTGTCGTCTCGCGAACAGCGTACGCATCAGAGAACCAGCTAATACCAGAGCAATTCTGGAAGATATTATTTAGGGCGAATTTTCCAAGACGCACTTCAGTTTGATGTGATTAAAGACATTCAACGAAAAGGGTCATATGTTTATTCACCTGCTGAAGCTCTCATCGACTTTTGGCAAACTAGAAGGAGCATCTGGTTTCCAGGACCACAAACCAGTTTTGGCTGTACACTCGTTTGCAGCTTAACTTGGTGAAAACGATGGACTCGACCGACTATCAACAAAACCTGCTTTTAACAGTATTCAGCTAAATGTGTTGAACTGAGACCACCTCGTGTATCGATCGAAGCTATATCAAATTTCTCGAAGTATTTTTTCAGAGGGGTTTGGTAAACAATCGGTGGATTTATTGCCGGGCAACGTTTCGCTTTTGACACAAAAGCTTCGTCAGGCCAAGTGAGTAAGTAAGTAGGTTGATTGGGTTTTAAGGCAGTCAGGGAACCAATCCGTGAGATTCATTATGACTAGTGACGTGATCAGTGCTGAGTGTTCAGTCTGATGTCCCTGTTTGTTGATTAGTGGGGATGACTAAGCTTTACGATAGATTGGTTTGGGGGGTTCGTCTTTATGATGAACCCGGATTTTTTCGTCCCTGCTTCTTCAGTCTAGGACACCTTAATGGAAAATTCCTCTTGGGGTCGTTCACAGATTTTGTTCACCTGTGTTCGTCCAAGGGTGCTGGGACAATTAGTTTGGCGATGGGGTGGGGTGGTTAATTGGATCTAATGCTACTTGGATTTTTGTACTTTTAGACCCAGGCGATGCCGCTGATAACTGCACCCCGCCTCGTGTCATCTCAGCTGATCTAAGACCGCTTTCCACACGTATGCAAGTTCTACCCCCTCTACTCTATTCACACTGAGATTCTTGGTGATTTCCACCGCCTCGGCCACCAGTCGCTGTGGTGTGAATCTTAAACCTCGTCTCAGGATGCCCACATTTTCTAAATCTATCCTATGCCCAGTGTCTAGAGCATACTCTGCCATTGCTGAATCTTTGACTAACGCCTGGTATTCATCTGCGTTTCTCGGTGGTTTGTTAATGGAACGCTTATGCTCACCGATTCTGGTGTGCAATTCCCTGGCTGTCTGACCTATATAAACCTCCGTACAGTCGTTACATTTTATTTTGTATACACAGTTCCTAGTCCTATCAACCGGAAGGCGATCCTTCAAATGCACCAAAATCGAGCGTAAAGTTTTCCCCTTCTGGAAAGCTACTCTAATGTTAGCCGTATTCAGTACCTTTCTAATGACTTCAGATGTCCCTGTTTTTTGTATGGAATGACCAAACCCCTCTGAAAAGATGACTTCCCAATCGGTCCCAAACACTTTCCAATTCTCGAAGTATTCTCTTTATCCAAAGCTGTTTATGTACATTTACCGGTGGTATCTGGTGGTATCGTATGCCAAGTTCCCGAGTTTCCATCAGTATTATTTGTAGGCAATGTGAAGACAAGAAAAACTGATCATTTTGGTACATCTTCGTCTTGACTACGACCGGACGCTTGTGAATTGACGAAGTTTGCCCATCACCTGTTCGAAGGTTGCCGGATTTCTTGGTGCACTAGCCATTATCTGAATGCGTATTCAGAATAATGACATTCGAGACACGGCTAAGAGTCCCCAAACAAGGATATGTAAGACAGTGACAAAGGATGCTGGATATGTTGGACGACATGATAGTAAATCCGTTTATTTTTGCCACAAACTATACTTCAGTAATACAATCTCTCTTGGCGCTGAAAACTAGCCCTTCAGGTGAATCAACTAAACACGACAGGTTCATCTTTAATTGGTTTGCTATGTGAGAATGTGGTCGTTTAAGACGTAAGAGACAGTACAAACTTCACAACTATAATTAACTCTTCTCTGGGAAAACTCGGACTAAACAATCATTGGTGGCTGAACAGTCAAAAGGTTTTGGGATCCTAGGGGAATGCTCTTTAGGCCATCTAAAGACTTAATCAGAATGGTCTGAACTCCGCCGATTATTTGTCTGAGGACCAAAATATCTGCGCACAAACTGAATAGCTGCGAAGCACAGTTTACCAGATTGTCACCAGCAAAAATACAAACAGATATACAAGAAACACGGATGTTGAATATAAAGCATTTAATCACGTGGCACATGGAAACGCTGGAGCGCTGATACAAGGTATACTTCTGTATTGCTGCCTATGTGGAAAACTTTTATTTCGTTACAATTATAAATACTACTGAACTTCCGCTTGAAGAGTAGAGTGGTCAGGTAATTTAATAGTTCCATCCTGAAGCCAATCTACGCTGAAAAGCCTACATATATTGTATAGCTGTTTTACTCTTGTGGGGAATCACCAGCATTACGTATGTCACGAAGCAATAAGAGAGGTTGAACACCTAAGCGTTTGGCCACGAGGGCCTGATCAGTAGTGCGATTAGCTCGAACTTAGATAGAACAGCACCATTCATTCTTGAACCACTGATTCCTCGACTGACGAATTATCAGAAGGAAGCTTCACATCCAGTAAAATTATTCTTCCTCTGAGCTGTTTATTGATTTATGTAGTCTAATTGCGCTAAGAATGACTTATACGTAAAAGCGTCCATTTTGGAATCACTAGGTTCTCTTAGAGTTACGTGAAACCGATGAGGATAGCAATGAACTGAGTGCGCAAATCTCAGTGATATGAGTAGATGGAGCTCCTCTGCACCATTGGTTAACAAAGGGTGAATGGTCATAAATGCTATCCTAAAAAGGCTAGCGCAAATATTCGGTGCGCTTGATTACCCAGAACGTATGAATTCATTAGAAGCTTCTCTTAACCATCTATAGGTGTTCTAGTATTTCTCCCAGTAATTCCAGTCAGCTCTCGATTCAGATTAGGTTTGTGACCACAATAAGACATGCCTAACTTTGAAGTGAATGTACTTTGCGTCCTTAGTTCCTTGAGGTGAGTAACATCGTAGGAATGCCACGATGGGATTTTACTCATCAAACAGAACTGCCCAATTCTTAGCTTTCAGGGGAATATCTGTTATAACACTACTCATAGGTTTGATGACAATTGTGGACAATTCACTACACATCCTTATGAGAAGCATCGCGGAATATGTGGAATTTTTTCTATTAAAAATATGTCCAGGACATTAAGGTGAGGAAAACTATTATCGAGAGAGGGACTTGGTTAATTTTCAGCTAAGCCTGCCGTCAAAACCAACTTAATTTTGAAATGACTGTTTATAGCAATTTGTTTCTGGTTAACTTGTGAGACACTTAAGATAGCTAAAAGTTTAGGCAGTTGCAATTTCATGAGCTATCTGACTTCTGGTCCTGAATTTCTGCCCGTCGTAGCCGAGAAGCCTGCTTGGTCCATCTACCGTTTCCTCAAAATAAACAAACAGAAGCTCATCCATATAACTGTTGGCCCTGTGGATCTCTACATATCCATACTCCTTTTCTGTTTAGACACAACTTACTCGCAGGTTCTCTTTGGTCAGACATTTATCAACGGATTTTGGCCCGGTTTGAAATAGTTTACCATGTGCAGCTGTTGACCCGTTTCATTTCAGTCCCATTTCGAACGACCGGCAGACTAAATGTCGTTTGTTTTGTTCAGTTTTATGCCTTTCCGTTACCAGTTCTTGGTAATACATCGAAATGTTAGTGGTGCAGCTGCATTAACGGGTTGTCGATCAGGTGGCTCCCGATCTGCTCGTCAGGCTTGGCAATTTCTTTGTACACGTTTCATAACCAATCATGGCGACATCAGAAGTACACATTCAGGTGAGCAGTTCCTACCTAACTGCCTAACCTTATGTAGTTTACACGATAGTAGTCGACAACTCTCGATGCGACCGGCTGGTTAAGGAAGAGCTTCATGATGATTTGTTTGTCCCGTACACGATTGGCCTCCTCCGAGCACGAAGATCGACTATAACGATACTCGTATACAAGCTCAGGCACGAACAAAGAACCTTCAGTTATAGAACGCCATCAAAAAACGCACTAAAACTGACTCAGCTAGACAGCTAATGAAGAAGAAAGAACTTCTGGCCTACAAAACTCGAAACCGAACTAGATACCAGAGGAAAGCGTGTAGAGAAAACAACAGAACCTAAAGGTAGCAATGCAAGTGGTTCGGAATTTGTCTCCAGTCAATAAATAAAAGGACCGAAATGAACACAGAACGGCATCGGATTAACAAACCAAGTGCAGAGCTCAGTCAGAAGGCGGGGGGGCGCAACCAACAATCGAATTCAACTAAACCGCCAAAATTAACGGCAAATTTGGAAGGAACCAATCAAAATGCAGTAACGAAACCGATAAATATAGAATGGATTCAAATAACCATTCAAACAGAAGAGAGGCACAACACAGTAGCAAGGCATGTTATCGAACTAATCAGAGCCTACCAGAAGCAAGCTGTCCAATGAACCAAAAAGTGTATCCGGTACACAACACAACACAAACAGTGGACTGATATCAGGGCAAAACTACTGCTCAACCAATCAATCACATCATGAGGTATCAACGCGTGTGGGTAAGGAGGAATTAACCATTAGGCCGCGCACTAATGATGTCGCCAAGATTGGGACGAAATATCTACAAGCTAACTGCCAAGCTCAGGGAGCAGACAAACATTCACCTGATCTGTAATTAGTTAGTTTTAGTTGTCTTCTATACTCTACCGAGTGATTGTAAGAAATTATTTAGTCAGCTACACCATGAGCGTTTTACATGGAGGCTTGATTGAGATGGTGTATTTCTATATAATAGCCCATTGCTTTTGATATTTGGTGAATATTTGCGAGGACGGAATTCGCTCCCAAAACGTCATCTGGTTTTCAGTATAGTGGGACTGCATTCAACATCCCCAGAATGAAACCCGCTGGTGCAGTTTGTTGTGATGCTACACCACTGAAGATCTCTCCAACTAAGTTGCGGTGCATAAACCGGTGAGTGTAGGAAGACGTGAATAAAATATTACCTTGGCTATTATTGTCCTTCCCCTATCCCCTTTCGAATATTGTGGCAGTCCGATACTAGTTCACAGAGGTTCATTAGCATGCTAGAATTTGTTCAGCTGTACGACTCACCTTTTTGTTAAAACAAAGAATGCTAATGTGTGATTTGAGTTTGTAGGCGCACGTTTGACGGAATACGGGACGGCGCCTACGAAAGAGAATAAAACCTGTCGTGGGCTACGTAACGAGTAGTCTCCCTCAAGACTTATAAACTACACATTTGTTCTAAAAGGTATGTATTTCACGATCAAAGTGGGAACGATACGCAACTCCACTCAATGACGGGATAGAACATACTCCCATGAATTGCCGCATTGCCCAAATAGTTCCACCATTACCTGTTACTGCCATATAACTAGGATACTTGAAGTGCGCGCGAAAGTTGTGCGTGGATTTTCTATCTATTTCATCGATAGTATTCCAAGATTGTCAGTTCTTTCAACCTGAACCCGAATACGGAAACGTAATGGCAGGCGAAATCGTGACAAATCGAACGCACCTCTACAAATATGTAAGCTTAGATTGCGGATCATATTCATAAGTGATTGGTGTGACCCGGTCACGGAGTTCAATAAAACAAAGTTTATTGTATGAGATTAGACTTTAGCCAAATTGTTAGAAAATCAAACGAGGTTTGGTAGATTTTGGAATAAGTAGGCCATGTACACACAGCATGCAGGGAACGACGAGCTTGGAGATGACTTGAACTGTCGGCCTCATTTGGAGGTAGACTTCCCACACATTTCGACCAAGACTCTGGTTATGCAAACAATTTCATCATCGGACTCTGTGGAAATGACACAAGGGGTTCTATAGTGTCGCTGACAGATATTAACTGCTGCACAATCGGTCAGATCTGTGGCGCATCAACTGTGATGCGCCATGTGCATAAGCGTGATTAAGTATGAGCAACTTTAGAAGTTCAACCGGCCCATACCCAGTACGCAGGATGTCAGCTTCTAGTACACTGATGCTCCCTGTACTCGGAATTCTCAGTTCCCTGCTTTTTGTTTATGCGAAAACCCAAACTGTTTTCACTTAGGGGCGTGTAACTTGGTATTAACTCCTCAGGAATGTCAAGCGTTTTTCATGAGTCGAATCCGGCATTTTTGTCACAGTTTCTTTTATGCTTGAGTAATTACAAAGCCACGTAGAGTAGGTTAAAGTGCTAGTTTTTCAGTCTCTGGTAGAGTTGTCCTTGTTCCTACTGTTGCTCTAGGCGGTGGTATACTCGTATTTCAGGTGTTGTTGGTTGTGGAATTTTGCGGAATACAAAATAACATGAGTCTGTTTTGAACATTCGTCCTCCTGTCCTGGCACAATCGTCCTGGTGAGTCCACACTGAAGGGGGAAGCACTGGACTAGAGCTCATTAGAGCAGTGCATTCCCAACGGCCGGGAATGGTACGCCGCACATCAGACAGGCGTGCTAGGCGAGCGTGTCACTACTACTCTCGCGGCAAGCATCCGAATATTTTGCGTCTGAACAGTTGAATATATTCTTATACGATCCGGATATCCATCAAACTAAAGTGCCTCATTGTGAGATAAATCCTCGGAATAGTTGATGTTTCTTTGTTACTGTGAAAAGGATGCGGTGTTGTTATAAAGCTTTACCACTAGATAATACCAAATCCAGAAAGCAGACTACCCATTGGATATTGGGTGGTATTGGATATCACCCACCCAAATAGTTTCAGTCTAAACATTCTACTGTTATAATTGTACACAGGTATCGTGTGGTCCAACAAAGTTAGAATACCAATCCGCATCGGATGCTAGCGAATTAAATTTTGGATTAAGGGTATTGTGTGTGTGTGTGTTGATTTTTCTCCGCTAGTTTTGATTTTTCCCGAAAGTCCAAATCCGACATAAAATTCAGTTACCTTTTATGGGATGACAGATTATGAGACATTTATGAGCTGACTCACTCCCTTCCATCCACCATTCGGCACAAAATGGACTACACCAAAGCCATAGTAAAATACCACTCATAATTTGCATCAGACTGGGTGGTTTTAAGTTCTATATAAGTTTAATATATAAGTTCTATATAAGTTTAATATTTAAGTTCTATGTAAGTCCCCATATTCGATGCAATTTTAATTTCATTTTACCTTTTTCACTACATTTTACCCAGTTATCAACTGCCATAGATTGTACCAAAAGACTATCCGGTCACCAAAATCTTTTTAAATAAACTGTGCTGTTTCAGCCAAAGACGTGAATCCAAGGGTTCTATTTCAAACAAAGGTTTTATTCTCAAAAGCTTTGTTTCATCCTGTGAGGTGAAGATTTTTTTCCGGTTCAGAGGACGACAGCGGAAGAACAGACTGTATTGATCCCACACGTACCGTCACCACGATAAATCCGAAAGTAGCCCTGAGAAGGTCAGAAGAGGGGAGTGTTACTTGAATCGTCCAATATTGCAGGAATAAGAAGTCTAGCAGGCTTCATGATGGTAAACAGACGAAAAATGATGTGACGTTACCACCGAGGATAATCAATTTAACCGTGCGGTGGTTTGCCGGTTGAAAAATACATCATTGTAGTTTAACTGGCATGCTTTGCCCCCAGCACACTTTCACCTAGAAGTTACTCATATCTACGAGCTCGGGCATTGGGTCACCCAGCATCATTAGTTTTTGTTTGTCTTACTTTCTCTCCCCAGTTCTTTCCCCAACTATTTCGGACGATCCAGTAGGGCACATTGTGTTCACTTCCGAATCCAACGGACAACACGGCATGATTCAAACCAGATGGGGGGCATTCAGAGTGAGTTGGATGCATCACACCGGAGATATAGAACTGGAATCAACAGGCAAATAATACAAGATACAAGGATGAACTTCACTCCCGCTCACAATGAACAGAGAAAAGTAGCTGATATTCCACCAGTTCGGTCTTGATCACTGTTAAAAACAGTTCCCTTAAATCCCGTTACTTGAGGACAACCTGGGACGTTCTACTAATGTTTGCTTCATTTGACAAGGTTTAGGGGACGTTTTACAAAAAAGGTGAGCAACCCATCACCAACCAAATATGGTAGAAGGTAGAGTGTACGACGCCTTTGGTAGGCAGCTATGGTAAGTAAAGCCGATAGATTTGTGTCCATTTTGTGCTGGCTTAAAATTCAGCAATGCATACTGCGGTATGACGCAAAGAAACGATGAAAGGGGCAACTACACGCAACACTCTTACCTAATTAGATGTTTGGGTTTACTATAACTCAGAATTTGCTTAGTGTAGTGGGGTCACTAACAAAACGTTCATAAAACAAGGTTACTACCTGGAGGTAGTCCGCATTGATGCCTGCACTCAGTGGACCGTTCTTCGCAAGCCACACAGCCTGCTGATTTTCTTTGGTTGGCAGGACCAGGGATTTATTGACGTAAGCCTTGAACTTTGACCGGTCCATCTTGCACACACCGTCGGCTGCGGTGTACGGATAGTCGGCGTTGAGTTCAAGGCCACCCATTTTGACAATGTCACCATAGGTGTCCGGAGGATACCCGCCACCACAGCCATCGTCTACGGAATCACAGTCTATCAGTTGCTGAAAATGAAGGACCAGTCAAGTTTTAATCAGGTTTCATTCGTACAAGCAGACATCTTTCATTGCACAATTCTTAATTTCGGCGTATAATTTACCTGTTCACTCAATGTGAGAAGCTGCCCGGTCTTTTTAAACCACTGCCCTTCAATATTTCCTATGGTAGAAAATGCCCAGCAAGAACCACGTTCACCCTGATCCTGAATGGGACCGACTGCTCCAAGTTCCCGCCAGTCGAATTTTTCGGGGACGTCACCCAGGCCATCAAAACCATAGAGTTCCGCACGGCTGGTTTCAAGATGGAATCGAGCTCCCAGATACCTGAGACGAAACTCCTCAGCTAAAAATTAGTGTGCATTATGCACTCTCATTCTGAAACGCATTCATACCTGTTAAATCGGAAAATTTTGTGATCCCGTAGACTGCGGTCCCTTGATCATGTTTCCGAAGGTGTTGAAGTCGTTTCAAGTTGTCCCGGAAAATCGAGAATCTTAGTTTGTCATCTAAATGGAGGTTCTAAATACAAAAATTAGAACATGCCTTCGTTCTCGTAGACTTTCCTAAAATTCAGTTTGAACTCTTCGTACAGTTGACGTTCTATGAGCTCCTGTGAACAGTGAGAAATATTTTAGGGGAGTTAACCCGGTGTTTTACAATGAAAAATTTGTTACTTGAAAAGTATCAGTTATGAGGAAGCCTAGAAAACAGACACGGCCTAAAGTTTTGCAAATAAACATTCCGAAGGTTGATAGGAAACATGTTTACCTGGAAGTTGGGATTCGCAGCCACAATGGCGATACAAATAGCACACAGCAACAGAACATTTTTGTTATTCATTTTGATACTTTTGTTTGACTTCTCTCTACATTGACTATTTATGCCAGTGTTAGAGATCAAAGGTAAAGTGCGACAAGATAAACTCAAGTAGAAAACTTGCTCAAATACAAATTCAAACATCCCGACCACCTAGACGCCAACTGTTTATCAGAAGATTAAAGTCCGATTCAGGATCTCTCTTGAATTTGCTAGCGAATAAACATGTTAACATCAGATACAAATTGCTTAGAAAACAAACCTTATCTGTAGTCGCCATATGATATTTGGAATTTGAACGATGAAACTTGAAAAATTCTCTGTATCACTGGTCGAATTAGGTCATATTAATCGAGTAGGCATTTGGTGAACTGTGAAATATGCGAGGTTGTTAACTCGTCCACATCTTGAAGCACTGACTTGTGGCTACTACTGAGAACTCAAAATGAAGCAAAAGATTTGTTGATTAACAGACGAAATTTTTAAAATAAAACGGCAGTTCTGTTGTTCTGAGTGCTAGAGCCGCTTTGACGATCAAGTCAGCTTCTTGTGGTCAAAATGAGCCAGAAGACCAGAAACGGAAATATCTGGAATGGTCAAAAACAAGTGACAAGCTTTATTTCAGTAGAATTGGTCAAAAACTTCTTTTAGCTGCGGTTTGTTCATGTACAACGCTCACACATATTGAGGTCTGGTCATGCAGCAAGGTGGCTGACGCAGGGTGTGGTTTTAATATTCATCAGCATTTATTTCAAGGCGGGGGATACGCCCACTTCGAGTTTTTTTTTCAAATTACCCATGAGGTTTGGACACTTGAAAAATTCATGCGTGCTGCTATCGATGGGACCGAATAAAATAGGTTTGGACGAAACGAAATATAAATCAAGCGCCCGGGAACGCATTTATCTCGCAATTACTCTACGAAAACTGATTAAAATCAAAGGGTTAAAGTGATTTTCAAGCGTGACCTGTATTAATCAATAAGTTTGGAACATAACATACTGGGAAAATTTGCTTCGGCTGCTTGTCCGCAGCTAATAGGCCAACTTCATTCTGACTCCATCCTACTACTCGTTTGCCATTCTATATAAGTCTCTGTTCCCCGACATCCTTTGGTACCTGGGTCGATTCTTGGCTATCTTCAGCTCCGCAATCGATCTGTCCACCGTCTTCTTGTGACGTGGATTATCGATCTACCATCATCTGGAAAGTTGCACGTTATGACATGGCACAACACAGTACGGGTTTTATAATGACAGACTGGCTGATAAAGATCAGTCATTTTTTCGAAGCTTTGGACATAATATGTCGAATTGGCGGTACCTAGTGTAGGAAGACCACCCGCTTACTCTGAGACCAAGAGACCTCCCGCTCCCACTGAATCTCATTTCACAAATTTCATGCCGCTCACACCCTTCCTGTCTGTCTATAGTGTTTTCTGTCTTTTGGTCTTGTTTTCTGTGGATGCCATGAGTATCCTGGTTCGTTTTGAGGTTTCCAAATATTTTGATACGTCTGACACGTCATGAGGAAGTGTTTGATCCGATGTTACTCACCCATGCACCCACGACCCTTTCGAAGCCAGTCCAACATCATTCATATACTCATGATTTAATCTACCTTCCCACACTGGAAGTAACTTCGCCAATTCTACCCACTTGTAACAATCGTGAACCTGTCCTAAATCACCATGGAAAATTAATCACTCGTTAACGATCTCAGGAGTGAAACAATTTCCCCTGGTTACAAACGTGAGCCATAGACAAAAAGTAGGCCGTTGCACGATACACCAGATGTATTTTATAGTGTCTCTTCGGGTGTGTGCTGCAGCATTTGATATTTTACTTGAATTCGTTGTGTTTAGTTACCAAAAACTCAAACTCTAGGTGTATGGTTTTTTGAATTCACTCGCTTTACTGGGCTTGTTATACATGTCCATATATATATATATAATATATATATGAACCATCTATCAATCCACCATGCAATATTTTAATGCCCACTTGTCTATTCATCTATCTCCCTATCTATCTATTTACCTATTTACGTATCAACCCATTTATTTGTCCACTATCTACCTATCCTTGTATGTATGTATGTATGTATGTATGTTTGTATGTATGTATGTATGTATGTATGTTTGTATGTATGTATGTATGTATGTATGTTTGTATGTATGTATGTATGTATGTATGTTTGTATGTATGTATGTATGTATGTATGTATACATGGATGTATGTATGTATGTATGTACGCATGTATGTATCTCTGTGTGTATATATCTCTATGTATCTGTCCATTCAACCAGTTGTATCCACACATAAATCCACAGTGCATATTCATTTCAACACGAACGCATAGTAGAAATGACTTTCGTTATTGAACGGATTCATCTGTGGTACCAAATTCCCCTCATTTATACTCTGTTAAAAAACACAATCAAATGATCGCGCTTAACTATCCGCAGACTTACTGGGAGAAAATCCCCTCGAGATTATCTAATCATCATCATCATCATCATCATCATCATCATCACCATCATCATGGAAAGCATGAAATCAGTGTTCACCACAGATGCTTCGATTCCGCGTGCCCATAAGTTGTTTGAACGACTCACTATGAAGAAAACAATAAAAGTGGATGGTGAAGGGACTTAGCGCTAGCTTACCACCATCATTCCGACGTGCATACACCTTCAGACAATCACTCAGGCAACCTAGATGGAAACTGACGACAATAACGCCATTCGCATCGATTAGCAGCCATACCTTTTGGCGTCTTCATGCGGTCTCCATCCTGGAAAGCGAGTAGCACCGAAGATGCCCAGACGTTTCGTGATATTCTTCATACCTCTTTGCTAGGTCGAGGGTTGACCATGTCTCTGCTTCCGCTACTCTGAGATGGGCACTAAAAACAGCACTGATTTTGGGAAACAGTGGTCCAGTATACACCATAGATGGCCTAACCGACATAGCTTCTGGAGCTCAACATACTTCCTTTGGGAAGCACCCATTGCACAAAAGAAAACTCGCTTTATAATTGCCTCATCGCAGACTCGCTGACACCAACCCACACGTGCTATGGTCGTGAGACAACGACTATCAAAGACCTGAAGAACTCTCAGTTCCTCTGCTCGAACAGGCCGTCTCGCAGCCATACAACAAACAGCCCGCACTGTAGCCTGATACACACGTCCCTTGAGACTAAGGTGTCTCAAATTAGCGAACACAACCCCAGCGTTGCATATTCGTGTGACTTCACCTGTCAAAGTACACTCAGAACTGATAAAACTCCCAAGATACGTAAAACGCTTTACAACTTCGAATGTCTATCCTTGGCGTGTAAGTAACGTGTCCAGTGACCGAATGTCCGGGAGCATGACTAAATTTTGTGGGTACAAAATCGAACACCAAAGGACGGATGACTCTGGTTTGTTCATCAAAAAACACCTGCATCTGGTCCTCCCATTCGAAGACGAAAACGGAGAGTTCTCCGTATATTCTCACGTCCGGAAGTCTGAGAATACATAAAACTAATTATGTTCACAAACTTCCAGGACATTTCTTGTTGAGAAAGCTTGTCAAGGAGAACAGACTGGTCAACCAAATCGAATGCGCCTTTGGAATCTAGGAATGGTAAAAATGTGGGTTGTTTACACGTACGACATTATTCTAGCGCCTGATGGAATGTGAAGATTTGGTAGACGCAGCCCCTACCAGGCCGGGATCCCGCCTGCTGCTCTTGGGTCAGTGTGTCATCAGACGATAAAACAAAGTGACGCCAACATTCTCCTTATGACCGTGGTCAAGATGATACCCTGGCGGTAAACACACTATAAAAAAGTCCTTCGTTGAAAATGGACGCCTCTCTCCAGTTGTCTGAAACGGTCTCCTTTTTTCGAATGCAGGAAAACAGATCAAACATGCGCTGACTGGGAACTTCATCCCATCTTTGAATAATGCGGGTGTGAGGTCATCCGGACCGGAAGCTCGGTGGCGCTTCAGAGAACATATGCTTCAGAACATATCTTTACTCAAGATGTTCATTCCATTCAGATCCCTGATGGTTTCGCTCGCCGGCGGATTCCAGGGGCTGGTCACACGGATCAGCTGAAATAATCTTCAGGCTTTCTGAGCCTCTCCAAATTCCTTAGCTTTCCGCGTCCATCAGAATTTGTGGTCTCTTACTTGATATCTGATAATTCGTAGCGTCAAGATATATTCGGGACTGGTTGGGATATTTCTCCGAGATCTAAGCCGTATCGCTGTTCGCTCTGATATCCAGTGTTTGAGTGAGTCTCGTAGCGGCAAAACACCTAGCATTGTGCAGAGGGGTGGAAATCACATCTCTGTATGAATTCACAGTTGGTAGTGACTCCAGATGATTCTAGTAAATTCGTCTAACATCCGAATCTTCCAGTCTCTCAGTTGCTAAGCGATTTCCCAGCACCTTACGCGGTCGTATAAACCGAAGGGAGAAGCGACTCCGAACGAGTGCTAAATCAGAATCCACAAACGTGTTCCAAAATGACCAGCAGTTACTTATTGATCCGCAGTATGGTCTACTCGAATTCGTGACCAGCATGCCGTTGGAGGACACCATGCGACCAGACAATTGCGGCTGTTTCGGAAGTTAGTAGTACGTAAAAACAGTCTGCGACCAGCACACAGCTGAAGCAATCGTTCCCCATTGTCTGTACCTACCGAGACCAATCGACCCCTAATTGAGTCTCGGATAGGCTAAGCCTGCCCACTTGTGCATTCAGATCTCCGACAAACACCACCATATTAAAGCTCTTAGCTCGCCGCTACTAGGCATTCAGGGCGTCGTAAAACCTGCCTTTGACGAGGTCGGAGCTACAGTCAGCTGGATTTTGAACGGATGTGACAAACAAATATCGATCAAAATTTCCCTTGTGAGACTCCTACACGGACGTTACCAAACGAACAACACAGAGGTGACTATCAGCGGATATCCAATCATGCAAGAATCTTTCCTCCCGATGATCTAGGTGGATACCAACCTCCGCACATTCTGCCGCAGCAGACTATAGATCGGCAGGAGTGCATAGTAGGGAGCGAGTGGACAGGGATTAAGCGGATAGCTCATTCGTTGCGTCTGCATCTTGATTTTTTGTTTCTGATACACAGCATTCATCAATGTCAAATGAATCCAGTGTGAGAGCAACGTCAGCTTGTTGTTCTGCTTACTTCGGAGTGCAGAGGTTGAAGTCAGCCAGATAGACTAGGCATCGAATCTTATAGACTTATTTCGAGATGCCAGGCGCCCAATAACGCGCCGGTGTTGCTTGCGAAGCCAACGCAGGATGAACGGGATCATCGTACCTAAGAGCTTGCCCTACAAGGAGAAGGTTTTTGATGGGATAAAAAGGACGATGGGAATATGTGAAAGAGAAAGAATAGGGACGTCAGAGTAGCCTTTTTTCGCATACCCACTCTGCTGCGTTCAGCAGGTGAGGCGACCAAGCTGATGGCATCACACAGTGGATGATGTGATATCAGTTTAAATGCATTGTGCGATTCATGGTTGTTCGTGGGCTGGGATATTGCTAGGGCACCCAAACCTAGACAAGGGGATGATTAGGGTCTCTCAACAAAGCCTTTGTTTCAAAAGTCTGACAGAAAGGCAACGGTGTTTGGAGGAAAATTTAAGTGCATTACAATTTCTACTGGACAAGTAGTCATACTTGATCCAATCCCAACCAAGAGAACTGGGAGACTATTTTCGTCAAAGCTCTAACCATTGACCAGCCTGGAATGAGAGACCCTGTGGTGTCGGTCGAACACCCCAATCCACCAAAGCAAGATTTTGACAACTTCACTAACCGATGAGAGCCATTAATTGACACTCAACACGGATCTAGTGTGAAAATCCGAAGAGGATTGACTTACTGATTGGTTCCCCGTCTGCCTTATAACCTGGTCAATTTGGTGACCTGCTCACTTGGCCTGATGAAGCTTTTGTGTCAAAAGCGAAACGTTGCCCAAATAAAAACTACCGATTGTTCATCAAGCTCTTCTGAAACCACCAAACATAGCTCAACAAGTCGCGGAAGTACACAAATGGTCATAACACGGCAACTTCCGGTCTCTTCATGATGGCGTGTTTATCTGGAGTCAAACTGCATGATTCTTCGTAGTAAGCATTCAGCAGCCATTATGAGAAGTAAACCTTTTCTGACATCTTCACACCTTTGTCATGTATCCCACCGTTTCAAAGAGTCTCATTCACACTAAACTATCCATGAGTTTGGAGATCCAACTGGCTTCGCCCTCTGCAGCCATTTTGACGCATAAGAGCGGCTTGTTCAAATGGCTCCTTTTGAGCTTACCCGACGAAGTTCTACCTGTCGGAAGCTTTTCCATTCCATTTCACTCACCTTAAGTACAAAAATTTACCTAAAGCACATCAACGTTTAAAAGCCACTACTGCTGCTTTCATGCAGTAGTGGAGTGTGGGCTTTTCCTCTCCTGCATTCAAATTATGCTGTGGTTTCGGTTGATCATCACTCCTGTCCTTGATGTTTGCTGCACACCTGTGTGTGAATTCCTTTTAAAATCTTGTTCAGTCACCGTCTACGTTAACCTCCGATCTAGAAAGTGGACGCAAACTAGTGGGGTTTCTCCCACGTGGTTTCTCCTTCTGGTCAAAAAGCAAGCCGTTTGGTTGGGGAATCTCAGCTCCTTCTCCAGTCGCATTGAAACAATCGACAGACCCAGTCTGACGACTCAGTCAAATACCTCGAAAAATTAACCAATAAAAAGCCGGAAATTCGCCAATCCAACCATGCCACTGTACCTTTTGAGTGATAGCACTTTTTAGAATTTACAAGAGACCTGAACCAAAAATTTGCCAACCTTGGCTAAACGCCTGTAGATATTTTCATTCTTCGGGTTGAAAATGTGCACCATCCTGTTCTTTCTAAACTGTTACAGATAAAAGGGATCGAAAGCAAAGATCACAATATCACTGAAGTCATGCGAAGATATGGTTAGGGTTTTATTAGCCTGGTGCTGTAGCAATAGCTCTTGAAACCACAAAAATCGCCGAAAGACATCGCATTATTTTCTGTGGCATCGTATTTTAGAGGATATCGCAATGACATACAAATATCCTGCAGTCTTAGTTTAGCATACAACCAAACACTAACAACGGAAAACAGTTGCCGCGCTTTGACCGAAGCTTCCACATTTACTTGTCACAAACTATGAGGACTTGTTGTCACATACACTGACAGGTGGCTCGCGGCTCGATCACTTTTCACTATGACTACGTAATCCTAGAAACTCGTTTCCAGAATTCCTGGAGCAATTACAGACTTGTGAGGATTGTCAAAATTTACTGCGGAATTCGTCCATGAAAAGACCATCATCCTATTTAAAAAGTAACAGAAAACACATAGGACGTGCTTTTGTATTGACAAGCTTGTATGTAGACGATGCGTGAAACGGCCTAAAGAGGACAGCAACAATGTAACAGGACTTTAGCTGTGGAACAACCAACGTTAGCAAAGTTATATTTTCAAGTAATCACACTTTAAATTGCGTCATAACTTCTCAGTAGATAATTGCCGATGTTGCCATAAGATTGATGCCGCACGTACCATCACCTCGATAGATTCGGAAGTAACCCTGATCCGGAGAAAAAAAGCAATGTTTTTGTGAAAAAATAGTCGAATGATATCATAATGGTACACGGATTAGTATCAGAAACTGTGCCTCTCGCCACGTCCTTTATCGAGCGTATCCCATACCCGAACTGCGTTCCCGTTATGAAATAAAACTTCAGTAAATCGGATGAAAAATGATGTTGGAAATTGTGGTTTATCAACTGAGATTGCCTGCACGGACAGAACAAAGCTGTAGACATTTTAAAATTTCTGCTGTCCACCAACTTTTCGGTTTCCATTCCACTTGTAGTTCCAAGTGTATGCCAATCACAAATAAACTTCAATTTGAGATAGAAAATCGTTCCTTGAAAGAGTATAATAGCTGGCCGAGATCGAACCTCAGCGTACCTGACCCATCGCTTTCGAAATTCGATCAATGTGTTTGCAAAAGTAGTAGTATTACAGCAGTTAGCAAAAAAGCGTTTTTCACATGGACCGAACAATTATGGACCATCAGTGTTCACAACACTTCTGCTGTAGTTGTATTTTATGAACATAGTTTGTAGAATTCTTTACTGAGTGCCATTATGCCTTATTTATTATTTTTCTTTTTTTCATTGGAGTCTNCAATCTAACTTTCCATTATTTCTTGGTTATTATTATTATTATTACTATTAGTATTGTTCCGTAGTGGAGAACTTCCGTCTTGAGTTTGAATAAATCAGAATGGTAGGTTCGATCTCTCTGGTCACACTGGAGATAAAGTGTAACAAACAAGTTTTGAGCAGTGCAGATACCGATGCCATCTTCAGCTGTGCCGGTTGACGAGAGACATGATAGTCTGCTTTTATAGGTCACTTCGAACCAGTTGAATGGACGGAATTCTCGATTACGTTTTATTTGTTATTACATGGTTGCCCATATTTTGATTACCGGTCATGTTTTGCCGTTAAATCTGGGATATAATATGGATGCCTATGATCCAAACGGAACTTGCAGTTCAATAATGGTTGAAGCACTGGACACCTGCGCACATTAAGAAACTACGGAGTTGAGTGTGGTGCTGAACAGAAACCCTTGGAGTCGGTGTTAACTCGGGGGAACAAAAGCGGTTGGAGGGCTTGTGGACGCCTGTTGAAAGGACTGAGCATGATGGTGTTGCGATGACCACCAGCACCAGCTAACAGTCCTATGATCCATATACCGGCGTTATCCATCAATTACTTAAGGTTTTAGCTTACTCTCGCACCCCTCTTATCACAGTATGATGGAAGTATTCCATTGAGCCACAAATTACTATATCCTTATGGTGATAGCTGATACCTTGGCGGTGTAACATTAACCCTGCAATTGATGGTGTTGTAATTCTTAGGATTACAGTGTTCAGCACTTATTGCATCATGAATCGGGATATTAGGCAAGCTATTAAATGCCGTCTGATCGGACTTTAGACTTAGTGACCTCCTGCAAAACTGTTTAATGAGTTTTTCTGTAAACTAAGTTGGTTCAACAGATGGCGAAGACCAAGGCACAAGCGATGTGGCGATGAGTATATCAGGAAATCAATTTCATACAGTCTCACGGATACGGGATCTAACTAGATAGCCCAGAGGCCCGAATGACCTTTTCTGGTAGGCAGTGGCGGTCGGTCAGAAATACCGAGGACATTACAAATCAACGACATGAGGAAAAAATAAAATTATTGGAGATAGCGGAGAAACCCACAGTCAAATTACTGGGGAGATGTACATCTTGAATAGTAGCTTGCGTAACTTTGTAAGTGCATAACATGCACCGTGAAGCAATACGTCTTCAGGCAAGAGGATACAGCCACTGGACTCTTTCTGGATCAGTTTCAATCCAGACAAGTCACAAAGTCTCTTAGTCGACAGCGTCACTGGGGCGGTTGACGAACATCAACCTCATAGCTGTCACATGTGTTAACTCCTTAAGGTTCTTGCAGAAATTAGTGACAGAGCTATTTGCAACCGATAAATGAAGACCAAATGTTGAACGTGAGACAGGGCGACCAGGAAAATTGGTGTGATTACAAACATTTGGTTCATGCTTGATGGCATGTCTATACAGAAGAATATTGTGGTGGAAACACCGAGTAGTTTATATCATGCTCCGTGGCAAAGTGGCATGGCACACTATGACATATTCGGGTCATAAGCCAAGCAGCTTATGAATTTGTTTCCTCATTTGTCTTTGAAAACCGTCGGTGGCCTTGGAGCTTTGTTATTCATAGATAAATTAAGTCAAATTAGTGGAACTTGGGAACAACCACGAGCCTCCCACACATGCTCTACATCGCTTGAATCGTACAAATTTTCACGTCCACTTCAACACTTTATTAGCTGATTTCGCGTGAAATTTACATAAACTTACGGTGAAATAATTGGGGTGAAGTATAAGAAAACAGTTTTTGAATTTAGAAAACTGTGGACTGCTAAAAAGATTAGCACAATATGAACAGCAAATGGTTCTCACACTGCTTACAAGTTAGCATTTTTACATCTTGTCACATTCGAAAATGGTTACCATTGAGATAGGCAAACTTGTGCACACTTACAGCATCACATTCATCCGAAGTTGACTTTGGAAATACCCACAACTCTCTATAACTTAACCACATAGTCCATTAATTAAATTTGACAAGCAGATTTATTGGCACAGTGAATGTCTAGGTTCTTTTTACAAAATCTATTATAATTAGGCATTCTATGGAATATTGGGAGTCGTCTCAAAGCTCTTTGGTGCAATCTGTGGTGTTGAGTTGAAGTTACCAAGCTTTGTTGCCTATCTATTTTGTTGCAAACAGTTCGTTGGTGATTCCTACTATTCCGTTGATATCCAGTGTTGTGCGGGCCAAAATTGTTCAGAAATACACGCCTCGAGGGAAATATACGCTCAAAGCTTAGCACGCCTGCCAAAGTATTACTTCTTTCGTGACATGAACACATTTTCTGGGTCTGAGAAGCCAAAAACATTAAATTTGGCTATTTTGGCTATTTTCACTGTAGTCGTTTGTAAATCTTTTTGCAGGTGACGACTCAAGTACGAGAGACTATCAGGTGCCTGCTGTTCAAGTTTGAGTGGGATGCTGCGACACTCAGCAATTTTGAGTACGGATGTGTCAATTGCCCAGTCATGTAAATAAGGTTTTAACTGCCCCGCCACTGGCCGAATAACCTTCCTAAATAACCGAATGCGGGCACAGTGATGTGATGAAACGATTAGCGTATGAATAGTACAATGTTCCCAAGTTCCTGGATCAAAAACATTCCTGATATCTCCTATTGTGTTCCGCGATTTACAACTTCCTCGAGTGCGGGGAATTTCGATTCTTTGTTGGCATTCGTTTGCATAGTGCCGGCAGAGAAAAACTGCCAACGAATGTGGTAACACTTGATTGTTGCGGGGTTTATTTTTAGGACGGCATAACCAAGGCTGATATGCGGGGCCTATGCATACAATATTATAATATCGTTGTTATCAAAACAAACATGGGAGTCACATTGTGGAATATCCCATCTGTTTGGGAGATAGTTTCTCTCAAAGGTTGTTTTCAGCAAAAGGTGACCACTAGGTTGCCCGTGTTTCCGGAAGAATTACCGTTTGATCACGATTTGCAGATTATTTGTGAAAATTCATCCTCTACAGTGAATAATCATGGGAGGATGGTGAAGCATACCTAACATGAGGGCTTCCGGGTAAGTGGACAATAGTTATATGTGTTGTGTCCACGGTGTTCAAGGGTTCCAAAATCAATCCATGTCAGACACGAAAGTAGCGATAAGTGTGGACAGAACTTTGTCGGTTTTGCGTTGATCAAAGATTTCTGCCTATAGTCTTGTTCATTTTCAACCTCATGGACACCGAAGGTCAGTTCTTTCGGCAATAGTTTGCCATTTCGAAAGAAAAAAATGCAACCCTATCTAGCTAGAATCACTACGTCAACTTTTGTTGCAGGAAATAACACACGAGGGTTGCATGGCTGTTGATTCGTATCGCATGCATGCACAAATTTCTTCGAAAGTGGATTTGAGGCAAAATCACACCATCTACTCGTGTTCAATAATTTCTCAGAAAAGAATGTTAGGATTCATGTCTAGGTTTAAAAAAATCGATTTCTCAACCTACCTCTTCACCCCAAACTGTCCCCCAACTGTTCTTTATTATCCAGAATGGCATATTGTCTTTAGTTCCGAAGCCAACAGCTAACACGGCGTGACTGATATCTTTAACTGGACAATAGGCGGATGGTGGATGTATAATTCCCGAAACGTAAAACTGCAGACAGGAAAAAAAACAAATTCGCACATCGTAACAGACAATGTTGGATTTATAAAAAAGTACATAGTGAGCTCAGGAGACAGCAGAGCGTGTCATGTACTGCCTCACCTTAATAGCTCATTATTAGACAGCAGAGCGTGTCATGTACTGCCTCACCTTAATCAGCTCATTATAAAGAAAAGAGTTCAACGTTACACGATGCAGCCACCTCAGACGCCACAAGCTCAAAAATTATAAAAACTTATTTTGCAGACGAAATAACAATGGAAATTTCAAACAATGTAAATGACCCCAGGTAACAAGGTGTGGTGAATCAGGGCATGGTCGCCTTGCCAACACTTCGATTGTACATAAGATCAATGTTTTTTGTTGATGAGGATCGTCCCTGTGTAATCCAGCACCGGACCGATGACCTCTTACTACTTTGTGACCCGCGACCTGTAAGTTTTGAATGCACGCGGCATGCTGGCAGGTGTGTGCTATCTGTTGGGTGAGAAGTAGTAAACACTGAGTGTGTTTGTCTACAGTTCCTGAAAGCTGTTTGTCAGTTTTGCTGACGAAGGCGCCAAAGCAGAGGCAGCTCCATCATTAGACGACATGCAATGCAAAATAATCGAGCAAGCTGTTTTAGAGAGAGGGAAGAAATGTTCCCCAAGCGAATGATAGCTGAGCCACCATCTAAGGCTGCCTAAACTTAACGACTCGTTCTGAAAAAGTTGCTGACCACAGGTGTCTGTCCGAAGCCCGAGCGACTTTTGGATCTTATACTACCATCACATCTAGGAAGGATCATATTTTCCTTGTCCTTATATACACTCGTACGTGGATATTTACGAGTTTTGTACTGTGGACTGACGAGGAAGTTATCAAGACAAATACGAAATAGCAATGGCTGTCAGTTAAATAACTTTTCGGGATTTTGGAAGTAAAGTAGTTCGACACGCGTTACCCTAGCATTGATGTAGGCCCAGTATATATTGTCAGTAATTGTAATTGTAATTTCTATGTAAAGCCATTATTACATAAAGTAGGTCTTGTACAGAACATTCTGAGATTTAACTTTCATGGTTTGTGGGCTTTTCAGGTATAACCAACAGTCAAGAGCAAGTGTACCTGCAACAGTCTTGCATTAAGTGCCATGCTTATCGGTCCATGGTAAGACAGCCACTCCGCAATCGTATTCTCGTCGTTTGTCAAAGCCACCGAACTGTTCACATAAGCTACAAATTTCCCCGGATTCTGGTGGCACACTCCATCATGACCGGTGTATCGATAGTCCGCTTCAATTTCAAGGCCGCCGATTCGCCTGATGCTCTCATAGGTTGCTGGAGGATAACCTCCATTACAGCCACGGCTGGATCGGTCACAATCGACGAGTTGCTGAATTCGGAGAAGAAGAAGAAGAGTAATCAATGGGCCATGCAGGATGAGTGAAGAATTCACAGCATGCTACTAGACAAGACAGCAATTGTCGAACTGGAAAGTAGTGGTGTTGAATATAGACGCTGCGGAGCAGATAATGTTGACAGAACTGATAGTGCTACTTCCGCTAGCGATGATTATGATGATGATGATATCGATGATGATGATGATGATGGTGATGATGATTATGGTGATGATGATAATGATAATGATGCAGGGGCTCCAAGCATATCAAAGTAATAAAAAATAACTCGCTTGTGCATAACATTTCTGCAAGACTTCAGAGCAAATCACGAGAGAACAGAAAAATGATTGCAGCTGAGAACTTAGGAGGAAAAAGATCAATCTGTCAGATTCACAGTTATGTTCAGTAGAGTTCATCATCAAAACACAAAAGATCGATACATGATAAAAGGGAATGAACAAGAATGAACTCAGCATTCGATTCAGCAAGATGGGAAGGCTGTTAAGTTCATTAACCAGGAAGCGATTTTCACTAGTTTTTATATTTATATTCAGAAAGTAGTTGCGAAGCTCACGCGTATCCTTAGCTGACCGTTTGACGCTCATAAACAGGACCGCAAGCATCGCTATGCTTTGCGCATACCTTCGTGCAGAGTCAGTGTTTCCACTAAAAAAGATGATTCACCAAATAGTTTCAATTACACACTAGTGGAGTTTTAATGGGAGGCTCAACTGAATTAGGAGGGAAATTAATGGTAATGATGGTGTGCAATGATGTATGTCTGGAAGCATTTGTCGAAATGTGTCCATTTAGGGTTTAATTCCATAAGGTCAACGTAAACTTGAGGACTGTGACTGGCTCATATGCCCCAAAAATGATGAAACCAGTCGTGGACTGTTGAGGAGTTTTCAGCAACGCTATCAATAGTGTGTTACATTTAAACAATCTGCATTTTCACGGAGTACCATCAAAGACAGAATCATACTATTTTTCGCATCTTCTCCGCCTGATACCAACTGAATATTCAAGAAATTGCAAGAAGCTACCAAAGTATGGCTGTAAAAATAAGCATCTCTAAGTGCTTCCACTTTATGGAAGAGGCTGATTCAGATCTGCGAAGCGTTAGGTCTGGGTATCAAAAACTTTCGAGGAGATTTTTAATCTCACCAGTATACTCTGAGCAGACCTCGAGAAAATGAATCACATCGGCAATTAGGGACCACGGATTGTAACCTTGTGGGTTCTACAACATTTTACAGGCAGTATAGCAAAAAAAAATTTTTAGTGCTCTGGAGAGGCTCTGACTGTGGATCTTCCATCGGATAAAAAGGAAGACTTACCTTTTGGAGCAAATACATCACAAACGGCAAAAGTTCTCCCATCTTTTGTAAGCTCTGAAACTCACAAGTTGCTCTTTTTCTTTCTTTTAATTGCTAGGATCGCGTTAAAGGACTCTGATACTTCTAAGCCCATGGATTTTCCCCATATTCCTCATTGCGCTTAAGAGGTGAAGGAACATCACGCACTGGCTGTACACAAATAAAAAACAATTACAGGACGTAGAGTTTTTATTGGGTTCTGGGTAATAGTTCTCAGGCTATACAACTCTGTTTTGCTTTTTGGAACAGGTTTTACATTAAGTCGTTGGTATTTCTCAAACCACGCCCGATGAATGTGTTTCTATCGGGCTAATTTGACTGCATGGCATTTCTAGTTTATTCAACCCTTTATATTCACTCACCATCCGAAATCTCCATCCAAGTCCCATCCTCCACTCGACTACAGGTAGCTTCTGTTTTCGCGTATGGTCAAAAGACAAATGTAAACTAGGGGCTTATTAAAACTGGTGGGCTTAGACTGCAACCCAGGATCAACAAAGGATTAGACCAACGAAGAGGTCATCCTCTTGGCAGCCAAGGCATGTAATAAATTCCTGCCTCAGAAGATGCAAATTTCTAACGTTGAACAGACATGACTCAAACTGGTGGTTTCAACGGTTGCAATCAAATTTCCCGGGTAGACTTCCTGGAGAACGGATTCTTGAAAATGAGGACCCCTTATACTATATCAGACACTAGATTTTACACCAACTCTCTGACATCCATGAGAGTTTTCTCCCAGACACTGCTCCACATTTCAGGTAACAAATGGCGTGATAGACCCATTTTCAGTGTCGCACTATTCAGTGACTGACGTTATCGCACAGCAGATTTACAATTCTGAGCACGTCGCACACGAAGAAAACGAAATAGACTGCTTTTATTTGACAAACCATTTGATACAGTCTGTATATTTGTGGCGTTTTCGCACATGAATAAAATTATGCCGCGTAAGGTGTTTTAGTCCAAAGAACAAAATTTCTAATCTAGAAGACTTGAAACCTTCAAGAGAGTACAACTCCTGACTGGATTTGCACCAATTAAGAAAAAGACTTATTTTTTACAGGAGATGCTTGAACATGGAACCCATCAATATAAAGTATGTCAAGAGTTACCTGTTTGCTCAGACTAACGAGCTGACCAGTTTTACGAAACCATTGACCCTCAATGTTGCCGATGACGGAAAATGCCCAGCAAGAACCACAGTGACCCTGATCCAGCACTGGCCCAACAGCACCGTATACTCGCCAGTCGTAGTCCTGGGGGATGGAAACGGAGTCCTTTTTCACATAACTGTGCGACGTCGTCGAGTATTGCTGATCACGGCGAAGGCCCAAAAAGGCTTCCCGAAATTCGTCGCCTGCAGTTCAAGTATGGAAATGCAAAGGCCACGTAAGTGGGACTTCTTCCAAGGCAATCTATACAGATTGCTGAAGTTACTTTACTGAAGCCCTTAGGTCAAGGAATGGAAATTATACTTCCAATGATTAATGGGTAACTGAAACTGGCTTAATATATCGCTTGAATCAACACCATACTACGCCATCTTACCAGTGAGATCCGAAAACCGCGTTACACCGTAAAGAGCTGTTCCACGTTCAAGAGTTTGATAAAACTCTGCTTGTTTTAGATTGTCCTCGAAAATATTGAAACGCTTGATATCGTCTAAGTTACAAATAACTGTCTTGACTCGACAAACTGACCATCAACCTCATAGGATTTGCTGTAGTTCCTTTTGAATTCCTCATATAGCTGACGTAGTCTTGTTGGATCCTGGACGCAGAATACGCATTATTCAATTTGCTACAGCCGCTACGTACCAATCGGTAGGCGTCGGTGTAGGACAGTATATGAGTGAGCAGGTAAAACAGACAAACACGTTGCATTTTACTCGGATGCAAATAACACCCTTGTTGGCGCACTTATATCGTCAACACGCAGCAAAGGTCACCGTGATGTTTGTAGTAACGTTTCACCGATGTTTGAACAAGAACGGTGATTCAAAGTGAACTCGTCTAGAGTGCACACGAGAATCCGTCGGGGATTACACACCCTACTTCTTCAGGTTTACATCGGAGAATTCACATGGAATTTCGCATGAACTTTTCGGCAGACAGCTAGTGATCACATTTACTTCATCCGCGGCATGTTCTAGAAAGACGGGATCACCAAACAATGAGCGAGCTTCCTGGCAGACATAATTGTGCCCTGAAGAATGTCATCGAGTTCTACTTAACAAGCATGACCACATTTCGTATGCAGCGTTCTTCACACTTGGCAGTGCTGCTATCCGTCCAGTTTCCAAACTTCAATGAGTGCCTCAGCATGGGGAAAAATTTTCACCTTATTCTTTACAGTAGTCAAATTTGTGAGTCTTTATGGGGGACAACTATGCTCTACAGTCGTTTGTCTTATATTTGTTTCATCTACAGCTTTTTGAGACAAATACAGTTAATTTTATTTTTTTTATAAAGTCATTTAGTGCCAAAAAGCCAAAAAGGAATAAAAGTCCGTTTTAACCCGAGTTGTAAAAAAACTGTAGCATGCCTCTCACAAAGCTCTAGGATCATTGGAACCTGCGGCCTCCTTGTTGCAAGCAGCTGATCAGTAGTGCGATCAACTCGCACTTGTACAAAGAGGCTTCAACGTCTTCGAAAGAAACATTCGTTACGTTGGTTGAGTTACTCTCAACTTTATTAACAAGGTGCTTACACATGCTATTCATATAGAACGAGCGCTGGATCAAAAGGAGCATATCCAACAGGGTTAATATTTTCACGTAGAGATCCTGATTGCAATTTATGCGGACTAAATACCCAACCACCCAGTACGTCTAATGCGTAAAACGACACTGTGTTTTTACAATTTTAGGGATGATGCAGAGTGCCCATAGTTCTAATTCACCATATGAAACTTTCAGTGCGGCCATCCAATTGAAGAAAAGGATTAACTCCGAAAGTTGAACGTTAACAGAATTACCGATGCAATCAATTTCACAAGATGTAAGCCCTAGATTACAACCGCTGTCACCCTCCACGCACTTCAGATTAAGCAAGCGTACAATTAGGGACAATATCGGTGGTTCAGGTGACATGGAAGCTCGCTGTTACGAGTCACCTAAAGTTCGGAGAACCAAAGCCTCCTTAGAAAACTCGAATCCTACGCTACAGAAACGTGATATCTGTGGAGGTTCAGAAGCAGGCCCCTTAAACTGTCGTACCAGTAATCAAATGGAAGAGAAGCATGTAGCCGTTATCGGCGATTTCGTAGACATTCATTGGCTGTCCCACATTTGTAAACGAACGTCGCAAATAAGTTCCACAGGTTCCGTAATAAACGGCACCTTCCATCAGACGCGAGGTGAGTTACGTGGAAACCACCATGGAACCCATCAATATAAAGTATGTCAAGAGTTACCTGTTTGCTCAGACTAACGAGCTGACCAGTTTTACGAAACCATTGACCCTCAATGTTGCCGATGACGGAAAATGCCCAGCAAGAACCACAGTGACCCTGATCCAGCACTGGCCCAACAGCACCGTATACTCGCCAGTCGTAGTCCTGGGGGATGGAAACGGAGTCCTTTTTCACATAACTGTGCGACGTCGTCGAGTATTGCTGATCACGGCGAAGGCCCAAAAAGGCTTCCCGAAATTCGTCGCCTGCAGTTCAAGTATGGAAATGCAAAGGCCACGTAAGTGGGACTTCTTCCAAGGCAATCTATACAGATTGCTGAAGTTACTTTACTGAAGCCCTTAGGTCAAGGAATGGAAATTATACTTCCAATGATTAATGGGTAACTGAAACTGGCTTAATATATCGCTTGAATCAACACCATACTACGCCATCTTACCAGTGAGATCCGAAAACCGCGTTACACCGTAAAGAGCTGTTCCACGTTCAAGAGTTTGATAAAACTCTGCTTGTTTTAGATTGTCCTCGAAAATATTGAAACGCTTGATATCGTCTAAGTTACAAATAACTGTCTTGACTCGACAAACTGACCATCAACCTCATAGGATTTGCTGTAGTTCCTTTTGAATTCCTCATATAGCTGACGTAGTCTTGTTGGATCCTGGACGCAGAATACGCATTATTCAATTTGCTACAGCCGCTACGTACCAATCGGTAGGCGTCGGTGTAGGACAGTATATGAGTGAGCAGGTAAAACAGACAAACACGTTGCATTTTACTCGGATGCAAATAACACCCTTGTTGGCGCACTTATATCGTCAACACGCAGCAAAGGTCACCGTGATGTTTGTAGTAACGTTTCACCGATGTTTGAACAAGAACGGTGATTCAAAGTGAACTCGTCTAGAGTGCACACGAGAATCCGTCGGGGATTACACACCCTACTTCTTCAGGTTTACATCGGAGAATTCACATGGAATTTCGCATGAACTTTTCGGCAGACAGCTAGTGAACAAATTAGCTCCATCCGCGGCATGTTCTAGAAAGACGGCATCACCGAACAATGATCGAGCTTCCTGGCAGACATAATTGTGCCCTGAAGAATGTCATCGAGTTCTACTTAACAAGCATGACCACATTTCGTATGCAGCGTTCTTCACACTTGGCAGTGCTGCTATCCGTCCAGTTTCCAAACTTCAATGAGTGCCTCAGCATGGGGAAAAATTTTCACCTTATTCTTTACAGTAGTCAAATTTGTGAGTCTTTATGGGGGACAACTATGCTCTACAGTCGTTTGTCTTATATTTGTTTCATCTACAGCTTTGTGAGACAAATACAGTTAATTTTTAGTGAGGATTTTATTTTATTATAAAGTCACTTAGTGCCAAAAAGCCAAAAAGGAATAAAAGTCCGTTTTAACCCGAGTTGTAAAAAAACTGTAGCATGCCTCTCACAAAGCTCTAGGATCATTGGAACCTGCGGCCTCCTTGTTGCAAGCAGCTGATCAGTAGTGCGATCAACTCGCACTTGTACAAAGAGGCTTCAACGTCTTCGAAAGAGACATTCGTTACGTTGGTTGAGTTACTCTCAACTTTATTAACAAGGTGCTTACACATGCTATTCATATAGAACGAGCGCTGGATCAAAAGGAGCATATCCAACAGGGTTAATATTTTCACGTAGAGATCCTGATTGCAATTTATGCGGACTAAATACCCAACCACCCAGTACGTCTAATGCGTAAAACGACACTGTGTTTTTACAATTTTAGGGATGATGCAGAGTGCCCATAGTTCTAATTCACCATATGAAACTTTCAGTGCGGCCATCCAATTGAAGAAAAGGATTAACTCCGAAAGTTGAACGTTAACAGAATTACCGATGCAATCAATTTCACAAGATGTAAGCCCTAGATTACAACCGCTGTCACCCTCCACGCACTTCAGATTAAGCAAGCGTACAATTAGGGACAATATCGGTGGTTCAGGTGACATGGAAGCTCGCTGTTACGAGTCACCTAAAGTTCGAAGAACCAAAGCCTCCTTAAAAAACTCGAATCCTACGCTAAAAAAACGCGATATCTGTGAAGGTTCAGAAGCAAGCCCCTTAAACTGTTGTACCAGTAATCAAATGGAAGAGAAGCATGCAACCTTTATCGGCGAAAGGGGGAAGGACCTTCGCCGTGGAGCTGTTCATTAGCAAACACTAAATAAGCGGTTAAAAACTATTAAACAGGAAAGTAACCATCTCATATGTACCTTGTTTTCAGATGCTGAAAATCCTCAGGCGTCTTCTTGAACTTTCGTAGACATTCATTGGCTGTCACACATTTGTAAACGAACGTCGCAAATAAGTTCCACAGGTTCCGTAATAAACGGCACCTTCCATCAGACGCGAGGTGAGTTACGTGGAAACCACATAATACTCGTGCGTATCCGCCGGCACACCGCTAGATAAAAACAATTCATAGTCATACTGAGATAATCGCACTGCAATGAGAAAACAATCGCTAAATGATCCTGGTCAAGCATTCATGACACTTGTTTTAACCTGATATCAGTCGAATTAAAAGGAAATTGAAAGCTAAATGTAGTCAGTGAGGTGGTTGGTCATGAAGGCGAATGATTCCAAAATTGCAGAATTCTGCTTGCTACAGGAGATGAGATAGAAGGGACTTCGTTTGTCTCATGCGGAAATTCATTTCTGCCAATCGGCGAGGCATCTACGGAAAGTTTGAAGGACCACAATATACAACAGCGGTCGATCTTTGAAAGATCCACAGAACATCAAAGTAGAATGGGATGAAATTACGCCGTCGTTTGACGCTACAAAACGTTTACCACATTTTAACTTAGGTTTTCTCAGACTTCCATGGGAGACAGTAATAGAACTACTTCACATCAACTCAAACACAATACAGAAAAGTATGTCGAAATATTGACAGCTATTTGGCGCATTAATATCTCCTAGAAAGCTCAAAAGACACTTGCGAGCCGACTGATAAGTCCGACGAGAAGAGAACCTATACCTGATCAAAATAACGCGACAGGGAATCTCCGCATCTACTTGGACTTTTGTATGAAGGCACAATCCAGCTTTGATGGTCAGATAATTCGGCTGTTGAAATGAAGTCTACTGGGATGAACAATATCGCCGAGGGGGTGGTGCATTCGCACTTTCAGCCATCGACTCACATCTGTGAACATGGACGACACTTTCGTCGTTGCCAAACGCGATTCAGTAGAAAGTACACAAAAATGGTTCGAATCTGTATTTGGTGAGATTAGCCTACCAGACGGAGTGGGAAAACAACACACTGTCATTCTAGGACACATTGGTAAACAGAAATGTAGATGGGACCACCAAACTTACGTATGTCGGAAACGTCTGCCTCGAACAACTGCTTAACTACTTCAGCAACCATCCAATAATTCATCTGATTGTTGCGTTCCAACCCCTACGCAGTCATTCTGTCGTCCTGGCGTATTTAGTATGGTGAGCTCCCACCAAATGGTAAACTGTATCACAGTTGGAGCGTGAACACTGCTTATTCAGACTTGAAAGTCTAGATACTTCCACTGTGCGCTGGTGGAGAAGTTGTCAGATATTCGCCTGTCAGATATCCGGAGTTCGAGCTCCGGTATCGTCAAGGATGTGCACTGCTAACGGGCTCTAATGCGAGTGAAACTCGGGTCGAGTGTTTCCATGTATATTGTGTACTCAACTAGTATAACTGCGCCAGTGCAGGTGACGGCCGTCCAAATGCAAGTGATACGCATGTGTATTCTACAAATCACGCAACCGCCTCTAACACACACGCACACGAACACAAGGGGTTCAAGGTCAGGGCTCACCCAAGTCACGATAACCGGTGAAATGTGCGAGGTGAAATCCATTCAACCTAAGAACCCATAAGTTGTTATGAAAGACTGCGAAGATATGGTGTGCTTCGCTGGCTTTCTAATAATGGAGGTCTTCTGTTGGCTATCTGAAATCAGCCTTCAATAACTTAACTATACGGCCAAAAGTATAGTCATAGTTGTAGCTGAAATATAATTAGGGTCATTTTTCCCACTTCGTAGAATATATATTCCCTAGGGTGACTAAACTGGTCGATGATTGGTGTGTGTTGTAAGACAGTCGTGCCTGTTGAGATGAAAGCTATTCAGACGAGGCTGATAGGGCGACAAATTATGCAATCTTTGTAACTGATCTAAAATAACTTGACACGTTTACCGTAAGAGTGTACAATATTTGAACGGGTTTGGAAATATTTGCCATATTTTCGAAAGTCTGGCAGACTGAATGGGGTTTCTGTCTACTGTGAGGAGTTAACAATTTCCGTTTCATTCTGGTCACATCCACTTATATACATGCAGTGTTTCCTCCGAAGAGAACGCACATCGTTAGTTGCACTTCTCTTGGAAGTGGTTTCTGAGGTGGCACACTTTTTGATCCATACATCTGGAACGTTGTTCCATACATCCGAAGTATGCATCAACTGATATGAAGAGGCCGGATAAAACGAATAACGTAATAGGAAGAAGGAGCCTGTATCAGCAATCGCTTTAACGGTACTTGAGTTTAACCCTCCTGGAAAAAAAACAAGACATTTAAGGGAGAATCGAAAAAGGAACATAGGTTTTTAGTCCATTAGTTGTAACTTCTAAGGCCGGCCTTAGTTTGCTCCTTCCCCCTGCGGAATGGCCCAATCGGCCATAGGGAGCTATGAGGTCCCCAAGATATCTCCATACTTCGAAGATCATATTTTCGGTAACTGAGCAAGTACGCACCTTATAGATAGATATCTTTTGATAGGGCTGTGTTTACAGTGTACAAACTCGAAGTGCACAGTTTTTCCTACTTGCTATTGATTGGAGCTGGGTTTAGAGGTCGCTGTGGCAAAAGCATGCGTCTGTTTACCATAGAATTTCAACAGTAAAATGCCTGTATAAAGTGAAGTGCCTCACGGAACAAAGTTTTGGTCATTCTTTGGAGCGCTTCTTTGAATGTGTCACCCCCTACAACACCAGTTACTTGGGTTGGATTATTGTGTCCTACAGTAATTTGGACTGTGAAATCTTCACCATAAAGCATGCCTTCTTATTGATTCAACGGTAACGATGAGAGTAGCGCTCACCTAGAAAACCACTGTTCATCCAGCTGAGTAGCAAAAGTTGCAGTTTTGAGTGTGAAAAACCAATATTCTTCAGCCTGTTTAATCTGACTGCTCCCTTAGAACCGCCCATCTTTAGAGGTAGTGTTTTTATCTCATTCCCAAAACATTTTGGATTGAGGCATTTCGCACACTAATTCACACGTTCACCTCGGTGGTGCGGCCCGTCATATCCTTGTCAACCCGATTCCGGAGCCTCATGAATTTTAAGTACTATTTTGGAATATACATGTGGCCCTGTTTATACGAGGGTATTCTTGCAGAGAGGTTGCTTCCGAACATAAAAAGTTATTTCCAGGATCCGGAATGGCAGGTATTATGGAAGGTAGGCTGCCCAAAAAGGAAGTACTTTCAATAAAATAGTGTCACGCTCGCTGTGATGGCCACCATTAAAATGAACTATCGTTTGACTTCTCGAAGATTTTAACTGTAGGCGTGCAACTGGACTTTCAACTGCTTACAAGGCAAACAGAGCTGTTGTATCTCTGCATGGTCGCAAGTTAGACTTGTCGCGAGTACTGCCCTCTGTGTGTTGTCAGCCGTTAGTCAGGACTAATCGTCTTTGTCCTTTCACCCTGCCTACAAAGTACGGCATCGTCAGACAGAATTAAGACACCGGTACATATATTTCTAACCCCTGGTCAACATGGTCGGGTGCGCATTCACACTCACTTTGGATAACTGCTCAGAGAGTGCTGGAGGTCAAATGAACCATGAACGGTTTGTTCGTATAAAGGAAGACAAAAGTCTGATTGAAGAAAACTAATCCCTTTATTTCTGGAAATCGTTCTACAGCCCAAAACCGGTTCCCTTCCGCTTCGGACTCCCCAGATTTTCGTCAACCTTAGTTTTTAGTTGAAACCGTTTGGAGAAACTTCACCAGGTACACTCTTTGGCACGTCAATTTTGGATTTAATGGAAGAATGACCTCAGTCCCGGCTAAATCTCTCGTTTATGGTTCCTACAGCTGAATGGCCACGAAAATCCCTCTCATGTTACATCTGGAATGATATTCGAAGTATAAGCGTATATTTTCAGAAAGAAACTAATCACAAGTGTGTTCTCAAAACTGAATTGGTGTGCAAATGAGCGTGTTTGTGAAAACTGCTTGTGTAAAAATACGAACAAAAAGCGACTGTGATCATACCCCAGAAACATAATCATCAGTAAAGCAGTTGGATGACCTCGTAGAGAACATGTAGAATGCATCTGAACTATGGAATCTGGAGGCTCCTTGCCTCAGGAAGATTACACGTAGTTTATAATTGGTTTAAGGACATTCGAACGGAAATCTTTGTGGTTAGTGGAAATGGGCTTCACAATGTCAGTCAGCAGATCCCTATTACATGTCAAAGCAGTGAAAGCCGTTGTGCAAAATAAACAAACTGATTTTATAGCAACTGGACGTTTTTTAAACCGTCTTGCTATCTTTCAAATCTCCAAAACCCACAAAAGATCATCCTTATTTTGAGCAAGCCATTAAAACCAATTTTTTTGTCGAGGAAGTACCCTTACTACAACTTCAAAAGTTTCTGTGCACCCTTAAGGGATAGAGAACAGATATGCAAACACGCGTATTCAGTCCGGATACAGACAACCGCCTCATTGTATAGGCCCTATTTTTATACCCCTTAATGAAGTGGAACATATGAGAATATCATGATTACTGCTACGGCCATCGCGTGCTTTAACTTTTGCCCACGCAACTAGTCGGGTTGCCAAACAACATTTTCGCCCATTTACGTCCAAAATAGTTGTGTCCTGAGACAAAGAACGAAGTCCAAGCTCATCTCCGCTCGGTCGTTGATTAAGTAGTTGTTCATCTGTTTGTCGACGTTGGCAGTTAACTTTTAAAAATTTTGTCACTAGACAAGAAGATCTCATCAGTGCTCCTTTGGGCCTCTCCCAGCGACGTCACCTCGTTTAGAGACGAGACATTTGCAACTGTTATACTAGGCAAACAGACTAAAGGCCAGCCGACCAACAAGCAATAGAGAGAGCACCAGAGATGACATACTTCTGTGTTTACTCACACTGCAATCTTTCATATCTCCAACCAACATCTTAAAACGATAGCTCTGAGCAACATAAACCCCTCGCATCTCTTTTCCTTCTTCCGCGTTCTAATTCGCCTCCCTAATCTTACAAAGAGCTTACAAGCTGAATCACCTTTGGTTGCGCAAAGCTCTTTTTGATTTAATCGGCTAAGTACTTCAGGTCGAACAAGTGGTGGACAGCCTCGTCAAATGATCGGCTCAGTTGGTCAGCAATGAGGCAAGAGATAACAGTGCCTTTGACAAAAGTCACGAAACCGGTTATTTTCAGGTAAAAAACACTGCGGAACGCCGTGGATGAAGAATCGTAAAATGTCGAGAAACAATTCACAAGCTAGCAAGATTGTTAAGGACGCTTCGCATGCTATTGCGCGAAGTGGAAACGGACCTATTTATTTTACAGACTTACTATCAGAGTGCATCTCATGAACAAGGAGAAGATCCAACTCTAAATTCTAAGTATAAATTAAGACATCTCATTCTGAACTACAGAAAGCGAAACTGTAGCAACCCACCTAATTTACGGTTAAACAACCCGAAATTAGACATCGATTTTATTCCTGAGGCGATTGTAAACCTTAGCTCAGTTGTTGAATCCTGAACTGACTGACGGAGGCCTGTGTTACCAACCCAACCTATGCATCTCGATTGGCTTGATCAACCTGGTAGAATCTCATCTCTTGTGCCTCCATCGAGTGCTGTGCAGTTAGGCAGCGGTGGGGTGTAGGGGTTAAAAATCTTTCGTAACTTTGGTTAAACTCTTTTCTCTTACGAGTGTACCGCAAAAAGCAGTATCATTTGGCTTGCTCAGTATCTGTCATGGGCATACCGAATAGTAATCAGACATCGGAGGCTAACCATTTTATTGATCTGAAGGCCAGAGAAAAATATTCAACTGAAAATATTTGTCTGATACTGCCACTAGAAGTGGTGATATACGCTTCCGGCCGGGGTCTCAAAGAAAAAAGTGGTCCTCTGCCCAGCACCCCTTGTCTTACCGCAAATTTCACCGCGTCAAACTTCCAGCATTTCATGTATAAATATATATGGCTCGATACCAAACGTGCGTATACTATTGAGAAGCAGTTCTGTTCGCGGACCGTTATCAACGAACCAACTCAATTGCCACACCAAAACAAACGAGCACCCCATCATTTATCGGATTCTCATTGGTTTGGCTTTTCGTGAGTTTGAAACAGCTCACTAGCCGCTTATATGAAGCCAACTTACGTTCGCATCGAAATGAATTCCACTTGCTGAAATCTCCTTTGGTAAACAGAGTAGCTTTCAGTCTACTAACAACAGGCTCCAGATAAAACGTTTCATAGCCAACGAGGAGTTTGATGTCAGTTTTGTGAAAGGGAGGGAGTGCTCGTTTGCGCAGTAAGACGCGAACCTGGTGAATCTCGACGCTGTGCATGTCTGAGCAGGTTTGGGCCTGTCACTTATGACAACGGTGATGTGCTAGATAATTTAGCGAACCATTTACAAACACTAGAGGTTAATCTCTCTATTGTAATGTGTCGAAATATCGGCAACATCAGTGCGCGATTGGCTGAGCTCACTGGTGATATCCCCTCGTACAGTGAAAAAAAAGTTTACAAATAAATTGACTAGCTCGGTATTTAGCGAACCATTTACAAACACTAGAGGTAAATCTCTCTATTGTAATGTGTCGAAAGTAAAGTTGTTACTAATTCCAGGCTAGTATATGGTCCATGTCAGAAATTTGGTACTGGTTTGGCTGTTTCCTCACCTTTCCTTACAGTGAATTTTACGTGGGTTGTTTCATTGTAAATCGCTGCATATGAATGTGCTTCCTTCGCAGGATGAACTGAAGTAGAAAGGGACTAATTGGAACACATTGACCTAATCTAGGTCCCTGTATCGTGTTGTGGGTTGTGTTAGGATTGCCTTCCTCTACTTGGTTCACTACCCATCTGGATTATTATGACAAAGTTGTCAGTAATGCCAGTGAGCTTTAATACAATAAGAAAACAAAGCTCACAGAACGTTAACAGTTTGCTTGTTAATACGTCATCCGGGTACAAGAAATAGCCAAATTAGAGTGGAACCAGTCATCAAGTAAACCAATCAGAAGGCAAGCTAATAGCGCACTTCAGACTTCTATTAGCATGGACCAGTAAGCTCTAGCAGTTTTGGATTGACGCTTCTCAGTAGTGAGTCACCCCGATGAGTGGTGTCTGGGATTAGCTCTGCGAGGCGGTTTCAGAGCATGAGATCACTTTGCTTTCATCTACCGATGTGTACCGAATCCCAAGTTCCCAGCTGTTCCGTCGGTGCGCGCCGAAATCACGGGTGGGGCAAACACCGTTGCTGGTAGCAGAATCAAATGTGCGGCTACATAGGTACGACCAACGACAGCCTCTAGTTGAGTAGTCACCTTCGCTCCGTAAACTTAAAACTAGTTATTATCAAGATAGGTCTCTACACATTTTTATAAATTGCAATGTGTTCCACAGAGCTCTATTTTCTGATGCCGAAGAGAAACAACACAGAAGACAGAGAGCCGCCTCCCGCTTCGCCGTTTCACACAATGCGCCTGATGGAAATTCTGTGAAAATACTTGGTGGATTTTGTTTGGCATGTGAACAGCCCAGATATAATAAGTACACTAGCTGCACCAAAGAGAGCCTAGTCAGTACAAATGGACTTTAACGACATTGTTGTTTGTTTGTTTGTTTGTTTGTTTGTTTGTTCATTCGTGTAAAGCTGGCGGCTGCCTATTTTTCAGCCGGCTGGGGATATGTATTGTGAATAAACATGTACGGATGTTACAGTTATCAGAATGACAATCGGCGTTCGGTCGGTATGGATTAGAAGAAATATCCGTGAGTTGAAAAATTACTGACCCCCAGAAGCAGTAGGATTTCCTGCTGTATGCTTGTGTTAAGCAACAGTAGCAGAACAAACAGCTTCATTGACCCCACACGTTCCGTTTCCGCGGTACAGCCGGAAGTAGCCCTGGTTCAGAAAAAAACAGTGTTGGGTAATTAATGACTGTGCTCATGAGGAATAAAGAGAATTTACTACCGAATATAGGAACGCTCGGTTCGAACATTTTCGTGAGTTAGCAAAAATCTTGAGAGAAAAAATACCATTCGCAGACAAAAGCGTTGTTCTAATGTTTGCCTTAGCCGTTGTTCAGCGTCGTATAATGCACTGCAGTGATCCATGGGAATCGTTGAACCTAACGCCGAATAGTCGACAAACCCGACGACCATGGGTCCCTGTGTATGAAGCGTGTTCCGCACAGAATCAGACAAAAAACATCATACCTGGCCGTTGGACCATTAGTAATAAAGATAGTGGGCTTGTACGCTACGACTACGTGTTCGGCGTCGTCCCTTCGTATCAATAGCTAAAATGTTTTGTGGAACAACCTAAATTAGAAACAAACCGAAAGTTTTGTTCACTTGACCGTCGAGCCTAGGGGAGGACCTGATAATCCTCAAAAAGCTCAGACTCGTCAACATTTTCATCATTGTTAGTGGGTGGACAATTTCAGGCAGCCATCTATGAACCACGAGTCTACCGAGCAATTCGTGCATTTGGCGAATTCGATCTTAGATGCAATCCGTGCTCTGAACGACCGTTGAATAATTCAAACAATTATCTGACTATTGGTAAATATGAATTGAAACACTTGTTTCTGGACAGTCCTTCTCCTTTGCTAGCCTAACTATTCTGAAGGGTTCGGACTGAAGAGAACGAAGCACTGGACTCTGATTAGAGTGAACTCCGGTCATCTAAGGTATGTACTGAGCGTGGCACTGCTGATCCACCAGCTCTCGCTGGACGCACCTGATTTATCACTGCCGACCAGGCGGACGCATTCACTCTTGGTCATTGTGACTGGTTTGTCCAGCGCCTCGAACGATGACCCTGTAACCGTCCTGGTTGTGTCGATCAACTCACCAGCCTGTCAGACGTTGGGCAAATCAATCAGGCTCGGACACCTCCGGCTGCTCAGACATGATGATTCAGGTGCGCCCAGCGTGTGCTGGCTGATTAATGGCAACAACGTTCGGAATTCAAACCACGGCATGGCCAAGAATATAAACTGCTGATGAGCTCTGATAAGAGCATCAGTGGAGTTATGTGTCCTTCTTTCGTATGCATTCTCCAGAATAATTGCACTAAGAACTGAGTAGGATGGTTCAAGGGTGATATGAGTATGAATTCTATGAATCATAAAATTTACGGATTCTCCGGGTTACCTCCTTGCACCAGACTGGGGCTGTAACTGGTTACTGGAGAAATTCCATGCCTATGTACAACCAATCGAAATGACCTAGAAATCCACGCTCTCTAAAGCAGCTTCGAAAGTATCTAAGGTATTGCCTCTCTTTGATCAGTATATCAAGCGGGATCATTTTGCTCAGCAATATTGGCAAACTCAGCGCAGAAGTCGAATCAGCCTCAGAGACCTTTGTACTCAACAGTCACGTAGAAAATGAACACAACAATACTCAAGAGATCATTTGTGAAATGGAAAATGAAGGAGCCTAATGTAACAGCGTTAAAAATCCTGTCCATATCCGAACGTCAAGACTTGGATGTGTCCTTTACACTCCTAGGTGCTAAAAGGTGACGCCAGAGAGGAGAAAATTTTCAGCCAGCTAAGATTTCTGACATTGTACACCAGATATTCTGCCAAGCCGTTAGCTAAGCCACATGAAGGAGTTGGAATGGTCATAGATGAGCTGGGCAGCGAACAAGCCAGCGACTATCTATGTTATCTGAGCTACCAATGTTCCCTTTCATAGTAAATATTTCAGCATATCAACGATACTAAGGAGTCAAAGGTTGACAATCGCTACGTATTCTTCCGTGGTATTTTGTCCGTATTTACTGATACACTACTGACCCAGGCAGCGGACCAACCATACTTGTGACCCGAAAGAGTAAAGTAGCACAAATATTGTGAGTACCTAAATCCTTCAGTCCAGTTTCAATGAGTAAATCTATAACATGAGATATCTCAGTGGAACCCATCTCAGCAGCGAGCCCCTTTAACCGGAAAGTGCTTGGTGCGAATCTAATCTCTGTATTTCGATTCCTGCTATATATGTTTGGGAAACCTGACAGTATCCATGCCTTTGGGTGAAATGACAGCTAGGCACCGAATAGTACGATACAGCTGGATGATTAACCCTCAATTCTATCATCAGAGAGATGAGGTTGGAGTGGAATCTCCTTTGGGTCTATTTGGGCAAATCTTTTTATGAGTGTACTTGGAACTCACCAGCTGAATGTCCTCATCGGGTAACCTTCATCAAATGGTTGCCACTTAAACGATACAATTATCATATAACAGGATAATATCAGTCCAGAGGACATCCTGAGCAAATACACTCTAATATAAAACGGACTGTTGAACCTAAGTTTAACAGTCTACTCAACTTTTCTGATGTTGCTATTCTGAGGAAGTTGCATACAAGAACACAGTACACAGAACACACAGTACAGTACAGTACAGAAACAAAACTTGAATGTTAGGCATGTACGCTTGGGCAGTTTCATTCCACTAAAACGGAATCCAAGTTTAATAAGATGCTAGGCCGAGAAAGCAGCCAAGTTATGCTGTCCTGGCCACATTCCAGATGTCTCAGTTTTTGGGTCACATTGTAGCGACCCAATCAACCACATACTTAACTGTTCAGCTCACAGTCTCTCAATGGATCGCGAGGCTTGTCTTTTTTCTCATACTCACAAACACGTCATATTAAGCTGACTCATCGGACATCGATTGTCTGCCCCGCCTAGTCAGCGTAGCTACTACTCATGTGCCGACGCGCCCACGTACACGCACTGGGACCTACATAAAGGGAAAACTCGCGCGCGGGCGCAGGGAGCAAGGAGTCAGCCAAAAACTCCTAGTCCACGGACAATTAGGGAGTACGTGTAGCAGCCAAGCTGCGGAGAAAACACGTTCCCTCCGTCCGGACTTTCACCAAGGGACTCCCGCATACGATAAGTTCCCTGTTGACTTGCTCCACATTTTATATTGCCCTTTATTTTATACATGCTACAAATCGCTCCTGTAAACAACTGTCAATCACCGTTAAAAACTTTTATTAGTGTATACACCTTCTGATTTGTATTTTGGCCGTCATCACCTGTGCACTAATAACACATTTTACTACGTCGGATAGCTTCAGCGATTCATACAGAGAACCTTGCAGCTCATATAGCAGAGCTCAGCAGCACATTAACGGGATAAAGTGTGTCTCTTTAAACGCTCCTTTCAAGGACGATTCGACTGTGGAATTAGTTACTAGAAGGCACGCGAGGTGTATTGAAACGACATATATGGCCACAAATCCATGGTTGGGCTTCCGTTCCAGCCCTGTGATCAGTACTCAGTTGAAAGACAAAATGCCAAACTGTATTTGCAATTTCTATGTGCACTCATTGGTATGCTTGTGTCGGGCAAGATATATCATTCATACTACGTGGTGTCGGTCCAACAGGCTAGGAGAACGTAATCTATTTTACTTGAGTGGCCGTTGTATGGTGCCATCCCGTCACCTTTTCCCCGACCCACTCGTGTTACAAACAGTGAACTTCAAGTTTTATGCCGGACGCTGCTAGACCAGTCACCGCTGCCGTCACGTAGGCTATCGGAACCTGACAGTATAACTCAGAGCACTTTTTTCAAGTGAAGCATTTTCGAACTAGCTATTTTGTTATCAGGAATTTTTCTAAATGTGCTGTTATCGATGCCATATCGTGGTCCATTGACCTGTGCACCTTTTATCATTTTTACATTTTTACGTATGGATGCATATAAATTGATTTATGTTTAGAAAAAATTCGCACGCATGTTCAGGTTGCGTTGACTCACCTGCTCTCCCCATAGCGTACTCCAACTGTTCTTGATGGTCCAATATGGAACATCTTGCTCAATTCCAAACCCGACAGCCAGGCCCGCATGATTCATTTCAGCCGGATCGCAATTATCCCGAAACGGTTGCATAATTCCAGATGAATAGTACTGTGATCAAAAGGAACACATTTGGAGTAAACATGTATGTTTATGTGAACATGATTATGATTATTTGGACCACTTTTTTCGACTGAATTACACTTACCTGTAGAAGAGCACCATTTACCCCAACACTGAGAGGACCATGGTCGAAAAGGTATTGGGCTATCTGATCCTCATCTTTAGGTAATTGTACCGATCCATTTATGCTGACGACAAATCGCAGTGGGTTCGATTGACAATTATCTTGATGGCCCAGGTAGGGATAATCGACTTCAAGCTCCAAACCACCCAGCTGTTGGATCCCTTCAAAGGCACCATAAGGAGTTCCACCTGAGCAGCCTTGATCGACCCTGTCACAATCAACTAGTTGCTGGGGAAAATGAGGGGAATAAGGAAATTTTTCAACCAATGGTAGGTACAAACCTTGTAGGCGGAAATTTTGATTCATTGTCCCAAGCCGGTTATCCCAACTACGGGTCAGATCAATGCATTTTTGCCAGTAGCATCACTTTATGTCAACAGAAAGCCAAATGGGTTAACTTCCTCATAGTGCATGCATACGATTTCTAAGGGGACGCACCAGGGGATGAACGAAACCACTAACCTCATTGCTATATTCCGTAGCCTGAAATTAGAACGAAGGTAAGCCGTGACCATACGGCTTTTAAGCCAAACACGTACCGTCAAAAGAGCATAGACAAGACCCTACTTATCTGTCTCCTGTGCTATTCGCAAAAGTGCACATGGGCCATTCCGCATACGACCTGCTTTTTACACAGTGGTTTACTGTACGTTTGGATGAGATTTGAAGGGAATCCTCCTGTCCCATAGCTAGCGCACTGTTCATTGGAATTCTGCATTAAGCCTGTCACGACATTAGGCAGACTACGTCCGTTTTCCAAAGGCTCAATCTGTAGCAACCCCCTCTCCAGTACGAACACGTGTTTGTGTAAAACACTGCTAATGTTGCTGGCGGGGAAAACTGTCCACATGCAAGTAGTTGCGTAGAACCCTCCAGATACTAGGAAACAGCAATGAGCTCACAGGAGCTTTTCACAGAGTTCATGTATTCTGCAGTCATGGAAGTAGTCTTCTGATTGTACGTATTACTGACGACAGGTGCGGACACGCAGATTCAAGACAGATAAGGTGTCTCTTACTCAGCAAAGGAAACGGCTAGATCTAAGTTTTTCACGAATCAGATGGAGTAAGTGAACAACTTCCAACACTAAGTAACACAGACTGGTCGTTTGTTCGTTAGAGGAGAAATAGCTCACATCCGCACATCCATCAGTGTGGATGTCAAATTAACTTTGAAATAATCAAACTCTGGTTGCATGCTGAAGACACCATGTCATGGACGCTATGGACAGAACATTTCGGGGTTCGAACGGTGAAGGACGTTTGTTTATACTGTTAGTAAAGGTCATTAGATGGTGATTTTTCACCGAGTGGCCCTCCAAAATACTTGAGCTATCTTGGCAGTGCAAAGCACTCTGTGGAACAATAAAGCAGGTAAGACGTCTCAGGATGTTGTCAGAAGCACCCTTCTTGTTTTAGACTCGTGGTTGGCATTCTTTAATTACTTCAAATGACGGTAGATAGTGACTGAAAATGGCTCATTTTCTTAAGGGTTTGCCTACAGATTATAGTAGGTTGGAGGAGCAAATATATTGATAATAACAGAAGTAATATTTTTGAGCCTAATACACAGCTATGCCCGGCCTTTCAGCCTCACTTTTACGAACCAGTTGGACGCATAGTGACTGCAAACGCCAAGCGTTGGTTAGGAGTTCTAGGGATCCTCCCTCACAATTAGGCTATCGCCAACCGAGGCAAACCGGATCTTACAAAGCTACCGAAGTGGGTCTAATAAGGTGAAAATCTGGGCTGTAAATCTGTGGTCACACACTGGGAAGGAAACAGAAAATTGATTAAGTCTTTGTTCATATAACCAAAACTAACGTATCAAAACATCCACAATGAAAAGAATTAGATGCTAAGGGAAGCGGAACTGCGATTAAATCGGTTGTTACGGCATGGATGACCGGATGTCTCACGTACCTGCTCACTCAAACTAAGCAACCGATGAATCCTCATGAAATACTGACCCTCTATGTTTCCGATCGCTGAAAAAGCCCAAGATGATCCACATCTATCCTGGTCCAGTACAGGTCCAACAGCACCATAATCCCGCCAGTCAAAGAAATCTTGAGGCTCACCCACTGGTTTCGGTTCAATCGTCTCACTTTGGTTCAACTTCCGATGGTCATACGTAGCAGTCAAATAGAGGGCTTTAAATTCTTTTTATGCCGGACGCTGCTAGACCAGTCACCGCTGCCGTCACGTAGGCTATCGGAACCTGACAGTATAACTCAGAGCACTTTTTTCAAGTGAAGCATTTTCGAACTAGCTATTTTGTTATCAGGAATTTTTCTAAATGTGCTGTTATCGATGCCATATCGTGGTCCATTGACCTGTGCACCTTTTATCATTTTTACATTTTTACGTATGGATGCATATAAATTGATTTATGTTTATAAAAAATTCGCACGCATGTTCAGGTTGCGTTGACTCACCTGCTCTCCCCATAGCGTACTCCAACTGTTCTTGATGGTCCAATATGGAACATCTTGCTCAATTCCAAACCCGACAGCCAGGCCCGCATGATTCATTTCAGCCGGATCGCAATTATCCCGAAACGGTTGCATAATTCCAGATGAATAGTACTGTGATCAAAAGGAACACATTTGGAGTAAACATGTATGTTTATGTGAACATGATTATGATTATTTGGACCACTTTTTTCGACTGAATTACACTTACCTGTAGAAGAGCACCATTTACCCCAACACTGAGAGGACCATGGTCGAAAAGGTATTGGGCTATCTGATCCTCATCTTTAGGTAATTGTACCGATCCATTTATGCTGACGACAAATCGCAGTGGGTTCGATTGACAATTATCTTGATGGCCCAGGTAGGGATAATCGACTTCAAGCTCCAAACCACCCAGCTGTTGGATCCCTTCAAAGGCACCATAAGGAGTTCCACCTGAGCAGCCTTGATCGACCCTGTCACAATCAACTAGTTGCTGGGGAAAATGAGGGGAATAAGGAAATTTTTCAACCAATGGTAGGTACAAACCTTGTAGGCGGAAATTTTGATTCATTGTCCCAAGCCGGTTATCCCAACTACGGGTCAGATCAATGCATTTTTGCCAGTAGCATCACTTTATGTCAACAGAAAGCCAAATGGGTTAACTTCCTCATAGTGCATGCATACGATTTCTAAGGGGACGCACCAGGGGATGAACGAAACCACTAACCTCATTGCTATATTCCGTAGCCTGAAATTAGAACGAAGGTAAGCCGTGACCATACGGCTTTTAAGCCAAACACGTACCGTCAAAAGAGCATAGACAAGACCCTACTTATCTGTCTCCTGTGCTATTCGCAAAAGTGCACATGGGCCATTCCGCATACGACCTGCTTTTTACACAGTGGTTTACTGTACGTTTGGATGAGATTTGAAGGGAATCCTCCTGTCCCATAGCTAGCGCACTGTTCATTGGAATTCTGCATTAAGCCTGTCACGACTTTAGGCAGACTACGTCCGTTTTCCAAAGGCTCAATCTGTAGCAACCCCCTCTCCAGTACGAACACGTGTTTGTGTAAAACACTGCTAATGTTGCTGGCAGGGAAACCTGTCCACATGCAAGTAGTTGCGTAGAACCCTCCAGATACTAGGAAACAGCAATGAGCTCACAGGAGCTTTTCACAGAGTTCATGTATTCTGCAGTCATGGAAGTAGTCTTCTGATTGTACGTATTACTGACGACAGGTGCGGACACGCAGATTCAAGACAGATAAGGTGTCTCTTACTCAGCAAAGGAAACGGCTAGATCTAAGTTTTTCACGAATCAGATGGAGTAAGTGAACAACTTCCAACACTAAGTAACACAGACTGGTCGTCGTTAGGTTAGAGGAGAAATAGCTCACATCCGCACATCCATCAGTGTGGATGTCAAATTAACTTTGAAATAATCAAACTCTGGTTGTGAAGACACCACACCATGTCATGGACGCTATGGACAGAACATTTCGGGGTTCGAACGGTGAAGGACGTTTGTTTATACCGAGTGGCCCTCCAAAATACTTGAGCTATCTTGGCAGTGCAAAGCACTCTGTGGAACAATAAAGCAGGTAAGACGTCTCAGGATGTTGTCAGAAGCACCCTTCTTGTTTTAGACTCGTGGTTGGCATTCTTTAATTACTTCAAATGACGGTAGATAGTGACTGAAAATGGCTCATTTTCTTAAGGGTTTGCCTACAGATTATAGTAGGTTGGAGGAGCAAATATATTGATAATAACAGAAGTAATATTTTTGAGCCTAATACACAGCTATGCCCGGCCTTTCAGCCTCACTTTTACGAACCAGTTGGACGCATAGTGACTGCAAACGCCAAGCGTTGGTTAGGAGTTCTAGGGATCCTCCCTCACAATTAGGCTATCGCCAACCGAGGCAAACCGGATCTTACAAAGCTACCGAAGTGGGTCTAATAAGGTGAAAATCTGGGCTGTAAATCTGTGGTCACACACTGGGAAGGAAACAGAAAATTGATTAAGTCTTTGTTCATATAACCAAAACTAACGTATCAAAACATCCACAATGAAAAGAATTAGATGCTAAGGGAAGCGGAACTGCGATTAAATCGGTTGTTACGGCATGGATGACCGGATGTCTCACGTACCTGCTCACTCAAACTAAGCAACCGATGAATCCTCATGAAATACTGACCCTCTATGTTTCCGATCGCTGAAAAAGCCCAAGATGATCCACATCTATCCTGGTCCAGTACAGGTCCAACAGCACCATAATCCCGCCAGTCAAAGAAATCTTGAGGCTCACCCACTGGTTTCGGTTCAATCGTCTCACTTTGGTTCAACTTCCGATGGTCATACGTAGCAGTCAAATAGAGGGCTTTAAATTCTTCGGCTGTAGGCAGTATAACCATATAAACGGAACTTACGTGTGAGGTCAAAGAACCGTGTCACTCCGTACTTAGCCGTTCCTCTGTCCTCTTGCTGATATATTTGCGCTCGCTTCAGATTGTCCTTGAAGATTCCGAATCGCCGATCGTCCTCTGACAACAGATTTTTTAATGAACGTGGAAAAACAAATTGCCTACCATCACCAATAAAGTATTTCCCATATTTCCTCTTGAAGTTCTCGTATGACTGACGAACATGTTCTGATTTCTATAATCAGTGATATGATTGGTTTAAAATGCAAAAGAAAAGAGATAAACCTAAGAACTTTTTTGAAACAAACAGCTTAGTTTTTCAGTACAACCGTAGATCGATACTTAATTTTTTCATTGAATGAACGCTTCAGTGAATTCTAGGAAGCTTTGGTCAGGTCAACTTGTCTGAATTGTTGTGCAATTCCGATTTTTTTCTTGAAACGAGCATTCGTGGTGGCCTTCAATTTAAGAAGTTCATCACTACTGAGGAAGAAGCAAAATGTCCACATTTCTAAATACCTTAATTCCTAACCATGCATCTGTACTGTAACGAATAGATATTGATTACCTGTGAGAGAACCATTCCTCTAATGCTTGGGATGAAAACGAGAAGCAAGCACAAAAAACTAAGATCCATTCTTGAATTATGGTCACGAGTTCCTTATTAGACTGGTTATATTGGAATGGAAGGGTGATGCAATCTGGTTTACTGCGGTTAGAACCAGTAGAGTTTTGTTTGAGTTAGATCTGACTGTTCGGACAATATTTGCAAAGTGTCAACAAGAGCAAAGGTTACCTTTGATAAAATATTGGTTCCAATTTTAGTCTGAATTAACTGACAGTCGGCATCGAACCAGCGCAGGACATTGTCGCTGTGTGAACAACCAGTCCACACGCTAATTTAGAACTTCTCTGTCAGTTTGTGCTGGAATGATGGAAGGTGGTTTACAGCTGATTCAACTCTGTAGAACACTGTCAACAGTTTGTATATCTCAAGCCTCACCGAATCTTCAAAACCACAGCCCTCTGGATGTCATACTTGACACTCCGGTACTTAGTTTAATGTGTTATACATACATCCGAAAGTAAAATACAAATAATATCATATATAATATATAGTGGTGCACAACAAAATACACAAACAAATAAATCACCACTCAACTTAAAAGTTCATCCACGTGCTTTGGTGTTTATGAGTCCCACGAGGGTGAGTTATCAGGCGTTCCTCGGCTTTTAGTGCAGGTTTCCTTCCTAAAAACACACTCGTCCGTATACCAGTTTTTTCAGTGGTAACTTACCGCAGCTGAATCCCACCTTCATGATATCCATATCCAGCTGGATTTGCCGTACAAAAGCCGCCTAAGTTTCAGTTGGTACGATATTTGAGATATCGTAGTAGATTTTCATGGAGGAAACTACCCACAAGGTTGCTAAAAACTCCTCGACAGTCAACGACCGTTTTCCACCTTCTTGGGACTCAGCAGGAAGGCGAATATCCGCCAACCTCATCTTCTACTCGACCCGGATTGCACCAACCACGACGATTCCACCAACTTGGTTTCCACAGGATACACATCTGAAACCCAGCTGAATCTCTCGTTTATGATGTTCTGGTAGTGGACTGTCGAGGAATTTTCAGCAACCGTGTCAGTTGTTTCCTTCAGGTTTTTTTTCATTTACGAGATGAAATCGAAAGCTTCTTGCCTTCGTACAACTTACATTGACCGCCCACTGGTCGGCAATCACAGCCATTCTGCTTGGACAGTAGACAAAGCTCGATATCGTGTAAGGTTACACAATAGAACTCTGATCTAACTGGAAAATATTATATATTTCTCAACTTACCATGAATGTAACTTCAGGGCTGCGTCCTGAAGAGAGCAAAATATCACGTAAGTGAAAGGCAAAGAGAACTTTAATCAGTCCTTGTTGCAGCCTTATCACTGAAACTTATAACTGGGCATCGCATATTTTTCATGTTTCTATAATTTATTTTTTCAGGATGCGGATTTTTGTAGAATACACACTCAGGTGACTCTTGTTTGAACAGTCATCCTCCTGTCCCGGCGCAATCGCACCTAAGGGACTGGACTCGAGTTTCGCTCTTATTAGAGCCTATCAGCAGTACATATTCTCCAACCTGTCGATATATCAGCGTTCGTCAGATATGACAAGACCACACACTTAAACTACAAAATAATAAGTCATGAATAAAACTACTGGCACTTAATACTTTACGGTTTATTGGTTCAGGTTTCGGTTGCTCAAGTCCTGTTGCATATTTCTTATGATCATTTCGACTGAGAGTTGTCAGCCGATGAGCAAGAATGCGTGTTTTTGGAAGAGTGAACATCGCAGGGAAACTATCCAGGGAGTGTGTAAAACTTCGGTTTGTGGATGCGCAACACGCTTGTCAAACTGTATTTCTTTATGTGATTCGGAATGACAACAACAAGTTTGGTTTGAGAGACCTGCAACAATCTTCTACCTTGTTGCGACTCTCAACAATGTCATTATGCTCTTACCTCTTCTGATGAGACGTTGACCGATTCATTTTCAGGTAACATTTGGTAATTTGTAAACATCAACTTTAAGATGTTGAACCACTCTGCACCCGAACAGCTACAATTTCGGTTGGATGGAACTACCAGTCTACATGGTGATTTAGACTTTTTGGTTTTATATCGACCGCTCGTTCTAGGATTTTCTTTGCAAATATCCGTTTGCGAAGCTTATTATACTTTTTCGGAGTTCGCGAAACGTCTGTCGTTTTTGTAAACATACAGAGCGAATGAAATCGCAATAGGTACTCACTGCTCGACTGGTTACATGGACAAACCTGCCTAATTCAGCCTCATCCAGTTGACCTAATTGGCCAGCTGGTTGGATACTGTTGTTGCACCTAGTCTTTGTCCACAAGACTTGTCTAAAGGAACTCGAAGGAAGCTGCAGGAACATGCAAACAGTGAGGCTTTGTACTTCCGTGTGATATTCACGCCAACTGTCTGCTGGTGTCTGCCGGCTGTAGTTGGTAATCCTCAGGCCGAATTTGACAGCGTGCAAACGTAAAACTGGAGTATTGAAACGAGTCATGCAGTGAGGTACTCCACAAAGAAAGGAGTGTTGCCAACTACGTCAAACTAACAACATTGCTGGTAGTATTTCACCAAATGATCCTGAGGGGCATCGCGGGACAAAATGGTCAAAATTAAAACAAAATCCTGCATCCAACTAACTTATATCTTGAGAACTAGTCAAGCATCTGTAGCGGAAAATTTCAGGTTTGGTTCACACTATAAAAGAGCCTCCGTTGCCAATATGATGGTCACAGAACTAATGGCTGATTGTAAAATAATAGTGAAGTCTCTGTCACGTCCATTCCAGTTCATGGTAGCCTTTTCAGCAACCATTTCATTGTCGTTCTGAAACCTGTCTGTCTTGATGTTCGTAATACCTCAGGTTTTCCCGAAAAGTTGTGGAGGAGACGTGGTTATGTTCTACTTAGTCATGCAAGGAAATTACTCACAAGGTTACGGAAAACTCTTCGACAGTCCACGACCCGTCTCGCCCTTCTTGGGGCTCATCAGTAGGCGCAGTCCTCGAGTTTCCGTCAATCTTATGTTCTACTTGATCTCAGATTGGACTATTTTCGAGAAATACACTCATAAACAAGAGACTCAGTTCAGTCAGTCTTGAAAACCAAATTGATCTGCAAATGAGTGTATTTCTCGAAGATAGTCAGATGATTGTTATAGCGCAGAGTGAAACAGTCCCAAAGAATACTTGCAAGGTGATATGTGTGGGAAATGTCATGCTTGTTCGGATGAAAGTTCATATAAAAATCCCTAATTTTTTCGGTGATGTGTGTTTTGTAACCGAAAATTAGTGACTCTAAGTGAAGGCTAATCACAGTGCTGATCAGCCACTCGTGGTCGAATGGTTAACCGTTCCACTTAGTAGTGGAACGCGCCACCTTCCGGCACCAGGCGGAAGATGAGCACCGCTGATGAGCCTACTAAGGATGGAAAGGTTGTACAGTACTGTTTGGGTTTTGACAAAGCCACTTATTCGCCACATTTGTCAGTTGCTTTAAAACAAACCTCGCTCTGTGGTAGGACCTGCTGACAGAATGTATGAATCCATCTGGCTAACTGCTCAATAAAGCGGGGTTTTTTGATAATTTCTTACGGAATTCCATCCTTCATTAACCATTAAAATTATGCTTGGCCCAGATTAGGAAACAAAACCAAATTTCTAGCTCTATAAATTAGGAGTCTTTCAAGCTGCGTAGCACCTCTCAGCGGAAACCGACTTTGATTCATCTGCCCTTCCGTCACCAGGAGATTGTCCTGTTTTCGAACTGCGTTAAGACTAGCAAATGAAATCTCCATGAACCTGAGGGGTGCAAAATTTAACTGTTCACAGTTGTAAAATGATACACCATACTGAATCCTTGGAGTAAGATATGCCAGAAGACAGGTATTTGAGCGGACGATGACGATTAAGGAAGTAGTTGACTGATTGGATAGCGGCATTTCAGTTCCTCTATCCATCTCATCAGAAGTAACAGACGACCCGGCGGTGCGTTAACATTTCTGTTACTCGCTTTATAGCGTAATTTAATTATGGTAATCATATAAATAAAGAGGATCAACAGTATTGATTAGCTGATTTCTGGTTATCAGCTGATCAATAAAAGGGCAACCAAATCATTCATGCGCACCTGTCGGGTTGAGTTTTATCTGACAAGCACCGCTTCCCATACCTTTAAAGCCCAAGATTTTGCTTTTCGCAAGGGGATTCGGGATCAGTTGATTGAGTGAATCCTATAATAAGTATGTAGCTGAGGATACATTTTAGCCATTTGACATGACGATCGTTTTGATAAGTTCCTGGTTACATAATTCTGAATGCGTTTTGTCGTGCTTCCGACCAGGTATCTGTGTGTCCTGCCAATTTAAACGCCCCGCAGCTGCAAGAGAACGCGCAGCCTACCCGACGGCTCGATAAGTTGGAAAGCCCGGGTTCACAGTTGTGTAGAACAAATCCTTTGGCGGTCTTTACGAGTCACTGTGGCAATGACCAACCACGCCCAACAGCCGTTTCCGCCAATTCTTCGAAGGAAAGTTGGGAGGACCTTAATTTACCGTGGATGAAACTCTGAACGTTTAAAAGTTCCAGCGAAGTTTGGGCAAGATGGTGCTACAATGTTAGGATAAGTAGACAGACTTGCTGAGCCAGTAACCCACCAACGAGGAACGAAGCGCCCTCCTGACCGGGAGAGTTTTTCTCCATTTTTGTGCATATCCACCGTTTCCGTCCATATTACGTTGATTTTCCCATCTGGTTCTGTTCGAGCCAGTTGTTCAAGATGCCGACGGTGGCAACTGCGGTGGCAACCACACACGACCGTCTGTCTAACGAAATAACACTAGCGAAAAGCTGCTTAGACTTAGTACCCTGAAACCTTAACTGGGCACAGTGACCTGAAGCGACTCCAGCCTCCACGGAACTGGGGTTGGCTAAGGCTGCAGCGACGACTTAATGTATAAATTGTGTTGTGCGCTTCCATGGTATTGCACTTAACTTGACATCATCGTAATTCCCGCATTTGCTTGCTTACTCCGCCTGTGTACTTTTGATTCCCATTTGTTTTGCCCATCCGTACCCACTATTCACCTTAGCGCAAAGGCCGCCTTATTCGACAGTGGTGTGTCAGCCTGTGCACATGTGAATGTGCGCAGCTGACCTTGCGTGTGCTAAGCTGGTCCTGGCTTGTTCTATCTTGATTTCTGTGATCACACCGTCAATCATAATCACGATAGTGGTCTCGGAAGGGACGACCTCAACCAACTCTGCCTAGTCATCACACCCCCTCGCCGTTGTCCGGTGTACGAAACTTGACACTGCACATAGGTTGGCACTGTCCACCTCATTCGATTAAATCTGGGCTGGATCAGACAAGCAAGTAGCTGGAATAGTTCGAGCCGTCTGTCGAAGTCATCCCACCATAAATGTGTTTCTTAATCCCTCCGAACATGCCTAGTGTGGAAACACGGAGGAACTCTTTCTGGGGATGATGCATAATGAATACTTTGTACGAAAATGTGGCCCCAACTTTTTTGAAAAAATTTCCAATATAATGTTTACAGTCTTCCACTGAGTTAGTCTCTCATTACGAGTAAGGTGCAACACACACCAGAGGTTCTCACAGTTTTAAGCAACAAATTTCTGTCATTGCTTTACAGCAAACTGTTGGCGTTATCCAGTAGACTGAATGAGATCTGTTCTCATAATTTTTACGTCTTTTGTCCTGATTTCATTTTTTGATTATTACCGCATCGAATGCATATTTCATATGCAAATCCCTCTTGGTACAGCCAACGTTTTTGCCAAAAATCAATATCTGGTAGAACAACAATCCGCAATATTTTACACAGTCAGCGAAACATCACCTGAAATATATCTTATCCTCGAGAACCAATTTTCTCCTTTTGGTTACGATAATTCGATATTCACTGGTCGATATCCAGCGACACAGGATAAAAGGCATGCAACTGAAGTGTGCATTGACCCCTAAGGATTACAGTCGATTTGCTTCACGATTTAATGATGAGTGGGTCCATATGTTGTAACAAATCATGCTCAGTGGACAAGCAAATAAGTCTTGTAAGTCTGAGGTAGTTAGGGCATGGACCACGCACGCACGCTCACTCAGTGACTACCAAGCAAAGCCCTGTTCCCAATGTGAAACCCTCGCCGGTGAAAAATCTCGCATGGAACAAACCATGATTTGGCAACGCCAAATGAATGTTAGGACAGTCAAACAGAATGTTATGCTGTCATGCGACCCTTCTAGTTGAAGCCCGTTTGACCCCCACTCACGCATGACTGAAAATCTGCCATAGCATTTAGTGCTTTACCGAATACGGAACCGGTCATATTCCGACTGGACAGACAGGTCAACTTTTGTCTGCGGTTGTAGGCTAGGTTTGCAACGGATGCCAAGTTAATCCTTCTGCTTGCTTCCCTCTTAAACATGGTGTATTTTCTGTTCGAAGGTGCAGTGACCATGTTCTTGACTGTTTCTCTTTCCTAAGTACTGTCTACCATATTGCCCTGTCCTTCCACTAGGGTTTCCTGTCCTTCCACTAGGTTTTCCTGTCCTCACGGTGTGGTAGTTATAAATTCCTGATTATTAGTGTTTTGCTCTCAGTGAAGGTTATATCTCTAGTATACTATGAGGCTAGTTGGGTTACTAAAGGTTGGGCTAATCATCTTTTCGACCACGCTATTCTTACTCTGGTTTTAAAGCGAAAGCCGTACAACTATTTTGATTGAAGTCATGTTTGTTATTAAGTTACCGAGCAAGGAATTTTCAAGGTGGACACAGGCGAATTTATGTATTATTCAGAGGGCATGTACAACATGCATCTGAAGCTGTCAGGTTGATCTCCAGTCTACTAGAGAGCATCGTTTAACTCTATCCTTCTGACACTCCGAAATAACGCTGATACGTATGTGGATACTGATGTGACCGGGATCAATCTAAAGAAACTTATCCATATCAGTTTATGCTAGTTGAAAGCTCTGCCGAATGCCAGTTTTCTGATGCGTATACTGACCAGAAATGGAGAGTTGCTGTCAATGCTCGGTTACTGCAGTAGCAACAATGGCCAATAACACAATCGCACGTTCAAGCTTCAAGATACTCCTTATATTTGATTCACAGCATTAGAGTTAACACCGTCACCGGGGAGCAGATGGTTCGAGATGGATGATTAATCCTCACGGAGGGGTTTTTTAGACTGGTCCTTCTTCTTGCCTTCCCACCTAGCTCATAGCTCCACACCAACCGGTGGTTTTTGGAAGAACTCTTATTAGACTGGTAGTCGCACTCTTTTAACGCCTGCGTTACAAACGGCTGTATAACCATAGTGAGTCGATACTTCCTCCGGCTGTGAGGTACCCAGAATGGTTTTATGTTGTTTTGCTGTTGTGTACAAACGGTGTGTACAACTGTTTTGCCGGGTTGCCTTATTTGTGGTTTACACTTGTCTTAGTGTATGCCTTTTTTTCCGAAAACAGTACCAGACTTCAGGATCCCAATACTCTTGGGCTGTGAGCCCCCAAATTGAGCTTCCAACACAGATCATGCACCGAAGCCTTTTTAGTGTTTTGTGATTACTAATAGTTTATCGTGTCGTAATGACAGTACAACGTCAGCGCTCAACACTGATGTTTCGCTGCCTTGCAACCATAAATTGTTTTGGTTAACCTTGACCGTATCAGACCTTCAGCGCTCAACACTGATGTTTCGCTGCCTTGCAACCATAAATTGTTTTGGTTAACCTTGACCAGTTGGTATCAGACCTCGTCATTTCTAAGAAGGGGTGATGACGATGATGAGGACAATATAGATTACCAGATTCAACATGTAGGGCAATTTCATCCGTTTAATTTGCTGCTACTTGAGGTGGACTGAGTATGTTCCAAATTTTATTTAAAATCGAGAACGAGGAAATCAAGAGAGATCGATGGAAGAATATCTCGCTCCCTTTTATTTTACATTCGAGGCCATTCATTCATGACGTTTTTGGCCGCATAAAACAGAGCGAATCCCTTATGCAGCCTAGCATATTCTTATCAGATGTTTCGTTCCAGTCGAGGAAAGACTAGTTTTCTAGCTCCGGAAATGGCGGAATCAACATGTCATTTTCTGAGGGCATTTCTTGGACTTGTATGTAATGTATGTACGGCTTGATTTTGGACGATTTATAAGTGCAACTGGGATGTCCTATTATTTCAGTAGGGGATTTCAAATGTTACCAACTCCTGCAACGAACTTGGGAAGAAATTCTCTAAAGGCATTCAAGCACATGTTGAAAAACGGCTATCATTATCGATGCAGATCATCTTAGAATTTTATCATTAAATTTCGTCCAAAAAGCACATGAAATATTTCAAGGGGTCCTACAGAGGCAGTCGCGCGTCCTCGTACGTTTATAGCGTTTCAGTTTCCGCAACGAACATGTGGCGATGAACGCGAACAAACGTGAGAGGGCACCACACGTGATCATGCATAAAAAGGATGGATTTCCGAAAACGCATGATCACTTTCGTGGTCATGTTTTTACTGTATCCGCTCAGCAACCACTTTCCATGTCGACTGACCCCAAGATGTTACAGAATTGAGTGATGTATGAGTTATCCTTCCAGTATTGCGTGTGTCAAAAAGTTATCGAAATGGAATTTCACTGCACCCAAATGAAATGCAACTTGTCATAATTTGCGGAGATTTTTTCTCGTGGTGCTAAACTATTCCACTGTTAATTTGAGTTCCGACAATGAGAAAGGAACAGATTGTTATCGATTGCTGTTTATTTGTATATGAGTATACGAAAGAGAGTTATAATTTTGCTGCAAACGTCTTGGCTGTGAAGGCTACCACCAGCCTATTATTGCAGACGAAACCATTTGGTTGATTCCACATGTGTCGTCACCTCGGTACAGTTGAAAGTAACCCTTCACAAAGTGGAAAACAAAATAGTGCAGGAATTGGATTGGCCACAAGGGTGTGAAACTCTTAAAAACAGACTCAATTTCTTTTTCACTCTAGAAGTGACGGAGATGCAAGTGACCGAAAGGGAAACGGGAAATCAAATAAATGTCGTTATCAAAAACAATGATCAATATTTTCCTGGAATAAACTACTCACGAGGTTGCTGAAAACCTCTCAACTGCCCACGACCACCTTCGCCATTTTTGGAGCTCATCATGTAGGCACAGTCTCCGAGTTTCTGGTAACCTTTTGTTCTACTTGAACCCAAATTGGACAAACATACGTAGTTGCATATCACGGGAGACGCCATTGAATCTGTCGTTTGTGTGTTCAATATATTTGAATGTCTGATAGGTAGCTGGGTCGGTAACATTTATTTCGTGTGAGACGATCTCGGAAACATGAGGAGAAAAACAAATGCTATCTGCACTGGCACAATTGACGCATGCCACTTTCAGCCCTGTAAAGTTTGATAAATACCAAAGGATATTCAGAATATCTAGGAATCAGGATCCTCGCCAAGTGCATGATGTAGTTGGTTTTAAATGTGTTACGAAAAGTATCATTAATTCGGCGGAAATCCCAGTCAACTCGAACTTGAACCACCCCACTGTCGTAAGACTGAAACAGTACGCAGTTTTGCAGATACTCTCACTTGCACATTAATTTGGTTTTTATAGCAGGCCCGACTGAATCAAGCTGGAACTATCGTTTATGATGGCCCGCATCACGGTCGCATATGCTTTTCTCACCGTAACCTGTTGCCGCGGACAGTTTTCGCATTTTGTGCTTACTGGAATAAGAGTGGTGGAAATTCAGCCTTTTATCAGATAAGTATGGTTTAAAATTTGTACTATTGAGCCCATCAAGTCCTGCCCTAGTTAACATAATTTCCGTATTGATTTAGCTGAACTCGGGGACATTTTATTTTCGTCAATTGTTTTCTATAAATTTTTTCAGGTTGAAGATATCCAGAGCCCATAAAGTTCAAAGGACAGTGAATGAAGGAAGGAAACGGTCATGTAAAACCAGCGCAGCACTCAATGAGTTGGACAAAAATTAGCCTGAGTCTCTTCGGAGTAAACGGGATGTTATATCCTATTCTAGGCTGGGATTCATTTGAATCTCCTGCACAGACCGAATTACCGTGCGTAATTCTCGAATTTCGTACAATTTGGGTTCAAGTAGGACATAAGGTTGTAGGAGACTCCGCGACTACGCCTCTGTGATGGGACCCAAAAAGGTTGAAACTGGTCGTGAGTTTTCAGTGTCCTTGCGAGTAGTGTCATACGTTTAAAAAAAGTAACGGTGGTTTAATCTCTCTTTCGAAGAATGATAAAACAGAAGTAGTATGTCGTTCAATAGAGACACCGTCCTGTGAGTGAAGTTAATGTATGCTGAAAAGCCGAGAAGCACTGTACGGCTGTTATTGAATATTAATCATTACCAAATCGTCTCACAGTAACATGAATCAGTAAACAGTTTAGAGGGAGGATAATTGCACTGGATATGTGAAAATTTTTTTGGGAAGCCTTCACTCAGACAGCCAGTCAATACCTTGCCGCATTATGTGCGTGGCGATATGCTCTGTCTAAGTGAGAGCTACTCACACTATCGATCAGCTGCATGTGGCCAAGCGGTTGAGTATTCAACCACTCCTTGAGTTTCTTGAGGTGCGTGCTGCCGATCACAAGGAAGAAAGAGCTGACAGTGCTTATAGGCTTTTTAGCATAGATTGGCTTCACTGACAGGGTGAAATCTCTATCGAGATCTGGGATATTTCGAAAATCGTTCCACATGAAACACGGGACCGTTTTTATGGAGTTGAGGAATATCATGAACGAGGGGTTCATTCCGGGCTCGGTGGTGTTTTCCATCAAAACAGAGTCGGTGCGCAAATGAGTGCATTTTAAGAAACCTGCAGCACTTCACATCTGGATGTCTCTGACCTGACCAGCCCTGATGTATGCAAACGAAGCTGCAGGAAATATCTGTGAAAAAATCCTTGTTTTCTAGAAGATAACTGGTAAGTTGGCAGCGACGCTGTTCTTGAGGCCAGGTAAGTATGAACACACACAGATTCGTCGTGCATTTAGCTGGTAAGCAAATATACGGGTTAGATTTCGCTGGAACGTTTCACCTAACCTTCTAAGCTACAGGGTTCAGAAGGATATGCCATGACATGAAAAGGTGATTTGAAGCTGATACTGTGAGACTGCTTGCTGTGGGATCATAATTCCTCCCTAACCCCACGGCTTAGGCCCACGTGGTTCTGCTTGCAGATGGTCGTAAACTCTGCAAGACATGGAAAGCAGCCGACCTTGCTAGCACGCATGCTATCATTGGCTGGCCGAAATGTCCAACTAAACTTCGTCTGTCGTGTGTAGGATGAGCTCAGATCGCGCGGGGTTTCCTAATGAGGCCGGATCGATCCCGCTGATCTTGCCTTACTTTGACAAAAAGGTCAAGTGTGTTTATCCTACTGCTGTCTATAGGTGTGAGCACCCGATTCCTGATTGTTTTTCTTAAGGATATAAGGTTTCTTCGAACGTAATCCCCATCTTTCCTCCTCTTTACACTTTTTACTAAAACCTTTCTTCAGGGTAGTACGGCAGTTAAGCACCGGTACGTATTTTCGGTGAATTCCCGTCAATGATGGTGATAGTGATGATTGGCTGAACTTGTGGCCACGTTGTTGTACCGTAAAAAGCCCCCCGGGATAGTATGAGTTCTATGAATCTGGAGGCAAGATTTTTAATGAACAACTCATATATAGCTGCAATTGTCCGCACTGACAAGTAAGCTGAATGACTGATTGCACAAATCAGCCAGTTGTATTGACAATATACTAAAAACGAATAAATACTGAAGTTGAACTAGCATGATTTCTAAAGTTTACATCCAACTTCCTGAAACTGTATACAGATTATGATTTTAACAGGCTATGCACTGTTCCAACGCGTGTTAGCCAACTAAGCCCAGAGTATTGGTTTATGAGTGAATAGGCAATTTTAACAGGCTATGCACTGTTCCAACGCGTGTTAGCCAACTAAGCCCAGAGTATTGGTTTATGAGCTGAATAGGCAAAAATTCCTGAAAAGGGATAAAAGCACACAAAGAAGTTTATGCTCACCTGCTCACCCCACTGTTCACCCCAACTGTTCTTGATAATCCAGTATGGAATCCCTTGATCTGTACCAAATCCCACGGACAAGACAGCATGATTCAGTTCCTCTGGATCGCAATATTCTGCTGATGGATTAAGGATACCCGATTGATAGTACTGAAATTGAGATGAAGAGGGAAATGGTAAACACTAACTGGAGATAGCGTCGGGTTAAAAATCTGACCAAACTATTGACCAAACTTACTTGAAGAAGACGAGCGTCCAATACGACACTCAGGGGTCCAAATCTAGCCAGAAAATTTGCAATCTGCTCCGAATCCTTGGGCAGGACCACAGACCCATTAATGTAGGCAATGAAATATCGGGGATCCGCCTGACAGTATTGCCTGTACCCAACATACGGGTACTGCACAGCGAGCTCCAAGCCTCCCAAGCGTTGTACACACTCAAAGGCATGTATTGGGAAGCCGCCAGAGCAGCCGTGATCGGCGTGGTCACAATCGACTACTTCCTGTAAAAGGATGCATAGCAAAGTACCAGCTAAAAGCTGCAAGATTTGTTGATACTAACTAGTTATAGAAATCCACGAATGAATATGTAAGGCAGTTGATGTTTTGAGGAGCTTAGAGATAGGATTTTCATGCATCTCTCAAGAAGGATCAGCTACACTTTCTTCCGATGAAAGCAAGCTACAGGAGATATATGCGTTCGGCTCATACGAGGCGCGCTGGTCAACCCGTAATGTCGTCACATTGGAAATGGCTACCTAAATTCCTGTTTTCCAAATGTTTATAACTGAGGAGGATAATATAAAAAAGTGGTCACGATACATCAAAACTGAAATTTCTACAATTGGCCTTGCCTGAACGCTTAGAGACAGAAGCCTATGAATCTTCATAAACCACTGCCCTTCGATGTTTTGAACCGCGGAAAACGCCCAACAGGATCCACATTGTCCTTGGTTCATTACAGGTCCAACCGCACCATATTCCCGCCAATCGAAATAACTAGGCAGTTGTCCAACCTTTTGAACGTGGATTCGACTGATCGGCTTATGTCCATTGGGTGACTTGTAAGTCAAATAGAGTCTTCGAAATTCTTCCTCTGAAATATTCAATGTATGAATGTAAATGATGGCACATCAATAACCTGTGAGATCAAAAAACTGGGTCACTCCGTAAGTGGCGGTCCCCCTTTCCAGCCGTTGATACATTTTTGCTTTCAATAGATTGTCTTTGAAAATTTTGAACCGTTTTCCGTCTTCTATGGAAATCCAATAAAAATTTTAGTCTCAGAAAGTACCTCGGCCCTCATAGTTTTTTTTGTATTCGGCCTTGAAGTTCTCGTACAGCTCATATTCATTCTCAAATTCGTCCAGCTGTGTGACACAAAAAACGGCAATTTGTGAATAAGGGAAGCACAAGACAAATGAATTACGAATCAGTGCTCAATGTCGCCCGTCCGACATTTTACCTGTGAACTATTCCGGTAAGCCTCAGCACATACAAAAAATATTAGCATGACATATAATACACTATGCATTGTGAAAAAGAGCCTAATTTCAGTCAGCGGCTGTTTATATGTCATTCAAGTGAACCTGGAAATGGGCTTTTTGTTTACCGATTATATAACTCTATTTGAACTGCAGACGGAACCAGAAATCAGTAGTTATGTAGGTTAGTCAAGACAGGTGCAAAGTTTATTTGGTGCTCACCTTTGTCTAGTTAGAATTGATAGACATCTTCCACACGCTCACAAATGCACAAATGTGTAGGCGCACCGTTATCCGATTCTTATCGCTCACAAACTTCGTTTACAAGTCTGACAAACCATGTGAACCCTTTACCTGTCCCTTAAATCGGTCGCGTACATCGGTTGAACGAGGGATTCTGGGATCCGCGGGCACACTAATACAATGAGGCATTGGTTAGTAGCAAACACGTTACAGTGGACTGGTTGTCAGCTTCACAATGGTCAGTTAGCCGTGCCATCCAGGGGGGTCGTGGCAAAAAATTACACTGTAGCATTGAACTGCACGCTGGAAACTGCATATGAGCCTTTCACCAATAGTATGCACCCGAAGATAGATATATTATCCCTATGGAATTGGGGCATACACCATCTGATTGAGCAAACTACGTAGTGTATAAATGAAAAGGTTCACTGAGGCTTAAACAGGCACATCGTCATTTAAGTTACCCCGCACCTTCACTGAAAACTTTCTTGTACTCCTAAATTACGGGTCTAGATGAACAGAAAATATTCATCATATGCTTCAGTCGATCATTCCAACCCTAGTTGTTGAGCCGTATCGCACCGTGCTGCCTGGCTGGACACTTCCGATTGAGGTTAATTGCTAGATAGACATTCAGGAACACCCAAGAGCTGCCTAGCCACGTATGCAAACTACTTGCTCCTAGTGCTAGTAATGGCTGAGTCCGGATATCTAGTTGCTTCGGCCAGCTGCACTATTCAGTCGAGATCCTATCTACTTGGATGTTACTTCCGAGAAGGTTTATACCGCCAGGTAGTCTTTTCTGAGGGCTTGTTTTACTTAAAACGACTTACCCTCTGTGGCAGACATATATCTTCTAATGCATTCACTCCTCATTCGCCAATCTCAGCGGTAGTTGACATTCGCACACGGGACTGAGTCATAGGACTTTCACACCTAACATCGCTTTTGCCTTACACCAAGCGGTATGACGTTAAGTGTTCAAAATGCAGTCGAGTACTCGATAAGAAATCGCACTGTATCCTAATACAGAATAATCGATTGAGGGGTATACTGGGTGTACTCCGGTGAGACTTAAAAACAAGCTGGTTGGCTTGGCAAGATTGCGAGAGACCTAAAATGAAATATTCCAAAACGTGCACCATTAGCTCTGTGTTTGAAACCCAAAAGGATGTACGGCCCATCTTCAGGTGTAACCGAGCGCGTTTTCCATTGAGAAAGTGTTCCATTGAGCCTTAGAAAGGCAGCGCATGAGGTGATGCGTTTGCTAGTAAACCATTTGAATACTGTCGACCAACTCAAGCGACCAATCTCTTTAATATATTCAGCAGCCAAGTTTAGCTTGTTTCATTGCTTGTAAGAGCATCAGATTCGGTTTAACATTGGATATTCAAACGGATAAATTTTGTTTCACTCATTGTGGGTCATCCCTCCTGTTGGCATGTGACCCCGAATTGGGAGCTCAGCTAGGTGACATGTCGAGAAATCGTCCATTAACCTAGGATGAAAGAACCGATCCAGACACAAGACGGACATTCTTTTATATGTTCGAAGATCATTGCTTTCAAAACACAAGTTGTTTAGCGAAAGCGAATGATAGCGCACCCCTAGTCAAATAACGTGTACGACGGGAACTATGTCCAGTTCCCAATCTCCAGTGCAGCCTTCGCCCGATATCATTGTCCACCGAAAGTTTTTTGGCACCATCTCGACGACATCTTTGTTCTAATCAAACGAGATAACGTGAACAGCTTCCACGACTATCTCAATAGTTCAAATCCGCACATCAAGTTTAGCGTGGAAATAGAGTCCAACTCGGGCACATTATCCTTTCTGGATTGTATAACACATAAGGCTGGTGGGAAATTAAAAACTACTATCTACCAGACACCAACAGACACAGAAACCGTCTTAAGCTATTCATCAGCACACCCAATGTTTGTGTACGTCAGCATTGTCTCATTGATGTTTCGTCGCATCAGAGCGCTGTATACAGAAGAGATCGACCGAAGGGCAGCTCAAACTGAGATCGCCAACAGATTTCAAGAAATAGGACACCCAGTGAGTTTGATTAGGTGTCAACAGATCCAGTAAGGAATGGATTGGCACAGCAGTCATTCCACATAAAGTAGGAACATCGGATGTTATTCGATGACTGTTGACCTAGCCAAAATTCGAGCAGCTTTCCGGAAGCGAAAAACGCTACGCTCAGTTTTGGTGCAACTGAAGGATCCCTTGCCGGTTGGAAGGACTAGGGACTGCGTGTTTAAAATTAACTGCAACGATTGCGCTAAGGTTTATATAGGACAAACTGCCAGGGAATTGCACACCAGAATTGGTGGGCATAAAAGAAGGATTAACAAACCACCATGGAATGCAGAAGAATGCCAAACGCGGACTGCGATTCACACCACAGCGGCTGATAGCCGAGGCGGTGGGAATTACCAGGCATCACAGCGTGAATAGAATGAAGGGTGTGAAACTGGTGAGCGTATGGAAAGCGGTCTCAGATAAGCCGAGTTGACACGTGACGTTGTGGTTGTCAATCCACTTAGATCATTAGAAAAAACCGGGGAGGAGGGGGGGTGGAAATCTCAACAAGACCAAAGGTCACGGCATCCCTCTTACACAACTACCTAGCACTAGCTCATCCACACAGACGGACAGAAAGTTCAAACGACGTTCGAGAGGGACCATCAAATGGACCGAACCAGAAGAACTATACCCTAGGCTGGACCCAAACACATGTAGGTTTCCCCATCGACCCAAAGCTTGTTCACCCATCCCTCGGCCGACACCCGACAGAGATTTAGCTTGATTTAGCTGATTGGTTCTCCTTTCGCCTTAAGTTTCGACCAACGTCGGAACCTAGTCACTTAGCCTGACAAAGCTTTTGTGTCAAAAGCGAAACTTTGCCCAGTAATAAATCTACCGAATGTCACCCAAATTTTTCGAAAACCATGACTACTCAATCGGTTCCAAGTATTTTTCGCCTGATTGAACATTTTGCTTTTACAAGATGAACCAATCACATTTAAGACAATTTTCAAAACGGTTTATTAGGTGCCGGTACAGAGTAGATGGTACTGGTTGTTCGAATTCCCACAGCTTGTTTTAATTAATCAGTAGGATGAACTGGTTGGATAATTATTGGTAACCCGGGCTGCATTGCCCAGCACTAAAGGTGATGAGGGCGGGGGCAACAGTTCTAGCAAGGCAAATTGAGTACTCACATAAAGAGCTTGGGGACAGAAACTGTTTCCTGAAGCTGTATCGCCAACTGAAACATGAAGCGACCTTGAGCCTCCCGTCAAATCCGAGCCAGCTTGTGAATAGGTATACATCTATGTTTACGAACAGATAAGTGTCCATTTATGAAATATTCTAGATAGAAGCTCAGGGACGTTTCCTAACTGATGAGCTCCAAGACGGTCTAACCCCGTAACAGACTGTCGCAAAGTGATTATCAATTAATTCGATCTAGCAAACATCGCTCCAGATGAAAAATGAGACTGACTTTGTACGGCATATTCATTTGAAGGGTATCACAAGTGACAAGTTTAGCTGATATTTAGTTGAGTTTTTCCCTTATGGCCGAGATAATTTGCATTTGTTCCTGTATCTTCAAGTCCACTAACATTAATAGCATGAGCAGACTCAGTTTGAAGAGAAGGTGGTCACTGACAAATTAGGTGCGCAGTATCGAATAAGACACTGCTGCTCATGTTGACAATTAGCGGATGGGTTATTGCAATATTGTTGAACGGCTGCGCGACTTGGGTCCTTGATTCTTCTCTGTTCACGTTTTCGGTTGAAGTTAGCAAGAAAGCCCGTTGTTAGGCGTACTCTCAGTCGTTGATAGATGCCGTTCTAGTCTCTCCTGAGAATAGCTTCGTCCTTCTGTTCCCAAGGCTGTGTCAAAATATCGTGGCTGAAATGTTCCAAACACGCGGTTTTCACAAACTAACCAGGGAACCGTAGTTCATTCCAATAGCAGACAATTAGACAAAACTTTTAGATTACAACTCAAAGATGAATCCAATGACCCGATGGACTTTGTTAAACTTGCGTCAGAAAAATTCTTCTTAGGATTTAACTACCACACAGTTTCTAGTCCACCTAAATGTGGGTTTCAAGGAGGTTGTTTCAGCGTTTTGTAATTAGGATGCCTGCGTGAATATGTCTCAGTAAACAGAAGATAGCAACACTTTTGAGCTCCTTGTACAATAAGCCGGTGAATTTTAGCCGAAACGCAAGAAAAAGCGATCAGGTTCGCGAAAAAAAATAATCGAATGATACCCTTGTTAGTCCCATCGAATTTCAGATCAACAAGAGGACTTGATGGGGGTGAAGGTAAGAGGCGCTCGAGAATATTCAGAACGTCTACAACCGTCGTGCTCCAACTGATCTCCGATTAGCATCATGGCCTTTCATCCAAAAGTCTGTCGAAACACTTCTGGCAGAAACCACCTGACTGGGATGTTACACAGGTAAGAAAAAGAAACACCTGATGGAATTGGAGGTCTCTGGAGCATGTTGTCTTTTCAAACATCTCCAGTATTTGGTACATGGTGGTTTCTGTTCAAATTGCTATTAGGACCTCTTTTCAGACCCAATCCGAAGTTTCTGAGTGTAATAATTCCCCTGTCTGTTGTCGATGGAATATATATCCAAACCATCAGGTTGTTGGTCTTCATTCAAGAAGCGTAAATTCATTGAGAATTCTATTCAGAAGCTTTGTGTATTCTCATTGGATTAGATGAGGAACAAAAACAGTCTTTCGCCTTTCAGGAGAGGTTGATGAACAATTGGTAGTTTTTATTTGGGCAACGTTTCCCTTTTGACACCAAAGCTTCATCAGGCCAAGTGAGCAGGTCAACAAATTGACCAGGTTATAAAGCAGACGGGGAACCAATCTTCAGATTATCACACTAGATCAGTGTTGAGTGTCAATTAACGGCTCTTTTCGGTTAGTGTGGTTGTCAAAATCTTGCTTTGGTGGATTTGGGGAGTTTCATATTAATTCTGATCGGGTTTGGTTCGTTAATCTTCCACTTCAGGGTGCTTCAGCTGATGATTCACCTCGATTGCGCTGGTGGATTTTCCCTGGTCTTTGTGGGGTTGTGAGTACTCCAACAATTTAGTTTGAGGGGGGCTGAGGTCAAGTGGAATTCAGATGATGACTAGTCTTCCTTCTGATGACCGTACACCAACACGTGTCAGCTTCACTGATCCAGAACCGTTCTCCACACGCTTGCCAGTTCCACGCCTTCTATTCTGTTGCCTTTTCTGTGGTTTATTCAACGGAAAATCACTTAGTGGCCCTAGTCGTCCAAAGTTGGAAACTAGTTCCTTCCGGAGACCAGGTGTAGGTTGTATATCGTGGGCTACTTTGAAGCTAGGGTCGTCATCCTATAATATAGCACCGCGTTTTGGGAGAAAATTGTTAGATAGAGATGGCCGCACTATCAACCAGTTGCACAGGAAATCCAGGGAGACGTCATCTGCTTCAGAGTAGCAGGATAAGGCTGAGAATACACGACTGTTGTCGGGTCATCCATACAGGACCTAAAGAACTCGGTCACCAGGGTTAAACCTCATCATGAAGCCTCATCAGAGGCTTGGAATAGTTCATGTAGCACCAGCCTATATTCATATCGATAGCTGAAGTGATGTGGACATTCATTAAGAAGTGTCCAATTGACAGCATATGTGTGCCACTTTCCTACTAATCTGTTGGTCCCTTCCATCTGTCCACATTTTGGGGGCCAAAAGCGGGTTTGTGATCCACAACCAGTTCCATCCATAAGCGTGTTTTACCAGATAGGTGAGGGCGGATCATCGAAACTACGCGATAATCCTTGTTGTGAATAACAGACAACATCAAAACGCAGTATGGTAATTTAAGGAGATTTCGTAACGCCCGCCTTTGAAGCTGAGCTCAAAGACGTCCGTTCGACAGTCTTTGGGGAGATGGCCTTGGTTAAAAACCGGAGATAAATCCAACATATCGGATGGACAATGACTCGAGGTGGTTTTCGGAGAATAGGAGCATGAACCTTATGTGGCTCGGGAGCCAGACGAGGGTTCAGCCTATCCAGTACAGTAAGGATATCGCTTGACCCAAAGTGAAAGTCTTTTATGATGCCTGTAGTAGCTGAGAAGCAAGAATGAATCCGGAGTAATGAATCAGAGGACAGTGACCCATGATGGGTTGTGGCTACCTCTGTTTTCAATACGTTAACTTCAATCAGCTCTTGTTTGAATCCATCAGGCTTCGATTTATTCTTATGAGTGTGTCGAATCACGTACGCGACGGCCTACATTTTTCTTGGCACTGTTGAGATTTGCTGATTTTCACTGCAGAATTGGTTCTGTAAATGAGACCAATCTATGCTAAAAAACGAGAAGAGTTGTAAAGCAGCTTCAGTCTTATTGGGAATCGTCATCAGTAAGCCTCTCAGGAATCTCCGGGGTAGTTGAAACTCGCAACCTCTCTTCTAGTAGTTTGACCCCTCAACCTTTAGGTCATAAGCAGTTGATCAGCAGTGCGAGTTACTCGCACCTAGACAAAATTCAGCGTCACTCATGCTTCAGAGACGGAGTCCACATCATGTGGTCAGGTGCTGACTGCCTCCTCGAATGAGGGTTGTTCTCCTCAGTTGGTTATTGTAGGCTGTCTAGTTGACACTTTACGTGCGTGTAGAATTTTGATCTCCGAGAAGAATGGCCTTGTTTAAATCCGAGGATATCTTTTGGAGACCTGGTGTGGATCAGCTGAAGGGAATAATTGGCACGAGAAACATAGGACCTTACCGACATCCATCTATGACACTATGGTCAAGAATACGGTCGGGACCTATCAAGTTTGGTTTGCTAAACATTCCGTTATGGTCGTATTTAGGATTGGTCATTGGCACAACAGAACCATTGGAAGGACCCAAAGAGTTCCAATACGATTCTATGAATGATGGATGATTGGCACAAAACTCGGATATAATACGGTCCAGTAGGTTAGCGAGAAGCTTACATACATTACCAAATCCGAGCAGCATCAGGAGGTCACCAAATAACAGCTGTGCTTGAAACAATGAATTCGTCCTACCTGAGTTATCCATTCACTCTTTTCCACCTTCCTGATCATTCAAGAATGCAAGATCCGGGTGGGTTCTTGTTACATGTTTGAAGTGAATAGTTGTGGGTCAATTCATACTGGGTGACCTACTGCCGCACTTGTCCCATCCATGTTAAAGGCTACGTCAATGCATTGCACGGAAAATGACCCATGTGTGAAACGACGTTCATCTCTTGTGTTTCTCTCTTCTCTGTGACCTATTGAAATGAAGATGATATAATATGAAGACAACATTACTCAGCGTAGTGTCGTATCTGGTTAAACTCGCTTAACAGAAATTTTACTCCCTTTATCATCCTTCATTTTTCAACACACTCGGTTGAAACGTTTCTTCTTCGAATGGTGAATTTGAGGTAGAAAACCGATCCCTTTTTTGGACATTTTGAAAACCAGGAATACAGATGGTACTGTTTCTCCCTCCATCTATCACGACAGAATATCACCTCATTTTTACAACTCTCTCTCTCGTACTTTGGTTCAGACCTTAGTCGATGGTCCAAGACTGCTTGGCACTCCAGCTAAGCTCACAGAGGACTTTGAATTGCTATCTTGTGTGATGCAGTTAAACAGCTCCCCCAAAGGTTCCATTGAAAATAACCCCAGAATGAACGGTAAACAGATGCAAATCACAGTACCGAAGAAATTTATCCACCCAAAGATCCACTACGCTGATGATTACACCTTTCAGTTAGCTTACACGGACCTTAAGTATGGTCCCACACCGAATCTACACTTCATCATGGCGGACCACTAATGCATTCCGGGCAATCAAAACTTTAACGTCAGTCAACTAATCTTTGCACTTAGTAACTCACCTGTAGTTGTGGGAATACGCATGTATGTAGATCTGAACGGAGCTTGGAAACTCTAGTAAAAGGTTACCTGCTCAAACGAATTCGTACCCTGTCGAATGATCCTCAATAAAATTGGAAAGCGTAAAAAATCAATCCCCGATTACAAGGTATCCGGATGATTATACGGAGCAGTCGTCCATAGGGAGTGAGTTTTTTCGAGGAAGTATTGATTAATCGAATCAGAGCTGTCCTGTGCGCTCAGAGAGACCTGAGAGCGATTCCATATTGTTGGTTCCTTAAATTCCTGATGCCACAGCCATAGCAGCTATTCCCTTGTCTGACAGAGACCAGCTGGCAGCTAAGCAAGTCGAACATAACCTTCTTCTGGCTGAATCTCCGCCATAAGTAGACCAGATTCCATATGAGGTCAATGTTTCCTCATTTCATGAGCTGCTTTATTCATTCAAATGCTACCTGCCGAGAATGATCACAATGATTGGTGTAGGCGCCAACGAACAGCATAAACATTGCTTTCTCTCAGTCATCACCGTTTGATTAGTGGCGATATGTAACAAACAAATTTCTCACAATCTTGTACGTTTTGTGTGTATCACAAAGTGTGGTGGAAAGCCACTTGGACGTTGGTTAAATCGTAGCAAGTTTGGAAGGCAACCGCACGTTTCCATTAGGAAAACGCTTAAAGAGGATGCTCATCACATTAGATCTGATTGAACATTCACCTTGAGCGTCCATCGCACCAGTATTACATTATTTTCGGCATATATTTACTCCACAAATAAATATTTTCCTTCACAAACCTCAAAATATGGAATGGGATCTCAAGCATGTTGGGTTAGCACACAAACTCTGTATCCGAATGTCGTAACTTGACCGACCAAAGCATACCAAATAAATATTCATCAGGGAAACACAATAGAGCTGTTGATATTCGAAGGTAATTCCTCTGTTGCTTTTTACGGAAACCTTCAGGACGAAACCTAAAGTTTCGCGGTACTGTCATAACAAACAGTGAAACCAAGGGAGACGTCAAGTTTGACTGACGAGGCTGATGCACCGTGAATATACAGACACCGTCGGGCTTAAAATGTGATTCTTGTTTGACTAAATGTGTGTCTTTAAATAAGCGGAACTATGGACAATACAAGAATGTGCTCAGTATTGTGTCGAATGGCCATCGGATCCAAAGTTCATGCAAGTTTCCGAGAAGTCATAGTGAATGGTAGTTCAGCACCATAAGAATAATAATGAGGTTGTCTGGGCGTACCATGCTGCTCATAAGGCTACTGAAAAATACTCGACAGCCCACAATCAGATTTGCCCTTCTTGGAGCTGATAACCCAGACGCAGTCCAGGAGTTTCCGTCAATCGTATGCCCTAGTTGCATCCCCATTTGGCAGATTTGGACAAATACTCTCATTTGAACGAGGGTTTCATTTTGACAGGAGACTCAGCTGATTCCAGCTGAATCTCTCGTTCAAGATGGTCCGCTTCAGCTGAAGGTGCTGCACCACACCATCACATTTATTAGTTGGTCCGATATTCGAGATATTGCTATACATTGTTGCCTAGGCGTAGCACTACTCAGGCTGAGGTTGATTCCGTATTAATCTCAGCCATTTTAACTGAGATTTGCTTCTCAACATTCTGGCAGCTGAATACATGATGTAATCCAGGTGCCGACTGTCCTTGAAGAACCTGTTCTGAGTAGACACTCATAACAAAACACAAGCAAAAACACTTCTCAACGCTAAATTCACATGAATCCGTTTCAACTTTTCATAATAAACCGCTTTTGTTTTTGGTTCAGTGGTACTTCTCCTGATCTCCCTTTGAGTGGCTCAAAACTGGAATCCATTTAGACAAATGTCAGGATGCGAATAAATCAAGCTTTATTCGGATTGCATCAATCCTCAGATTTTGCACAATTTAGATGGCATATCAGAGGCCTTCGACGACTCAGGTCAAATAGATATTTTCTTTTCGATGAACTGGCATATTTGGCTGCAAAGGTCTTGATGTTGATAAGGAGACTTGGTTTTTTTCAATGGAGATTTTGTCCTGTCAGTGAAACCATACAGAGAGGCCGTGGAGCATTGTAGAGCTGCCTTATCCTTGCTGGGAGTCATCAACAATGAGTGTCCCGCGAAATTTCAGAGAGTCTCGTACCCACGACCTTCCGGCCTGCAGTTCAGCACTGGATCGTTTGGCCACGAGCGGCAGATCGGCACTGTGATTGCAAACGTGACAATATCAGTCCGTATGTATGCATGCAAGGCATAGTGGTGCATCGATATGCAAGTGCTGGTCATGGGTCTTTTTGGCGTTGGGTATGGCCTCTCATTTAGACTGGTTGTTTACACGGTTGTTTCCTACTTAGTCGGCGTTCGGATGACATTTGCGTCTTACCCTTCCAACTCAGCGCTTACACACCGACGTACTACGATGCACCGCCTGCACTAATGTCAGACTGGCCGGTGACGAAACGTTTTTCAACCGAATCGCCCAGCTCAGGTCAGCTCGGCGGACAAAACAACAACTTACGAGCATTTTCACAACCAATCAAACCGATCAAAAGCATTTGTGTTATCGACCATTCCTTAAAGTTCCGGATCGTTTATCTCCCTGCAGGAGGGTAAAGGCAGAGTAAAACAAGTGGAACGAACGAAGCAGTTCCTTCCTTCATTTCCGTATACAAGATCGTACGTGGATTTTACACACACTGAGAGTGCTTCTCAAAGTGCACCAGTGAAGGCTTGCCCTCCTCTCCTGCTAGTTAGTTCATGCTAGATACTAACATGTGCTAGAAGGGATTTTATGGTATGTAGAAATGTTGGTGGAAAATGCAATTTACGATGTTCTGTTAAATTTTCCTGTACCAGTTGGTAGCTTTGATTTTTGACATATAAAACAGGCGAACAGCTGCACGAGATCCTTCTAAAGCAGCGATTCTAAGCTTAGGGTTGCAGCCTCCACCGAGGCATCAGGAATTCTTTCCCTCGATTGAAATAGCTTCTATGGGACACCTGATAATTTTGGCCAAAGACTGATTGAACTGCTCGACGGAATGACAGTTTCTCCAATAAGTTGGATCCAGGAGCTGCGCGATGCCCCATTACATGAAGTACTTGAGCAAATAAGTGTGTTCCGCCAGTTCCTTACAACTTAAGTTCAGTTAGAACATTGGGTTTCAGTAAACTCACAAACTGTGTCCACCAACAAGAGCGAAACCGGTCTTAGGTTATCGAGAAGTAGTGAGCTAACTTACCAGTAGTTTCTTCTAAGAACATACTCTGCGATGTCTTGAATATCGAACCAACTGAAACTTGAATTGATTTTTGCGCAGCACACTTAGTTGAATTTAGATTAATCTGAGTCTTCCGTTAAAACTAAACTGGCGCACATGAGAGTATCTTGCGAAGCGATTTCCCATTTGGCCTACTTAGTGAATCTAGATTGCAACTCCCTTGATCTGATGTTCCAAGAAATGGATACTATCCAGGATGGCTATAAGCTAGAAACAGATATCTTCGAACGGCGAAGGCCACCGATAAAGTTTGGATTTTAGTGGATGCAAATTATATCCAGTGGGAGGGGTAAGCCAAACATTTAACAGTGCTCACCAGTCCTTTTGAAAGGTAAAGTCCATGGTTTATTTCTCATCTGAAAACTCTGGTCGACTTATCGTTGTAATCTTACTACGCTGAGTTTGCGATGATCCACCGACGTACGGAAAGTGATTATTAGGCGGAGTGGGTGTGGATCTACTGGATACTAGTATAACGGTGGATACTACTGATTAGGCGTGCGAGTAGTGTCTTCTCGTAAATCCCCTTTTTGTCTCTTGAAAAGTGAGATCTGTTACGGAATTTGTGGAGTCGCTTTGTAGCATTTGCTTGCATTTGAGTGACAGCCAACGAATTTCCAGGAAAGTTCAGGAAGATTTGTTCAAGGAGAAGATGGATATTCGGTTTTGTAAACAAGGTGCATATGAGAGTTTCGCTCGTCTATCTAATAGTCTGTAACTGTTCAGTTGGTAATTCCCTAATAGGCAACTCCGCAGCGCAGGCCTTCTTCCTTTCACTAGTAGAAAAATATCAAAAATTTCATTCTATTTGCTCACTGGATGCAGCGATTAGTCTGTCGTAGCAGATGTCATCACATGCCACATGTCCGGTATCACTTCAATTTACCCTGCTGTCTGATGAACAACTGGGTGGCAGTAGAGGTACCATCGCCGGTCAAAGTACGTAAAAAAGAACAAGGAAAGGTCTCAATCAAGTCGTTTATCCCGAATGGTCCAAACGAAAGCAAGCACAGGTCACCAAACTAGAGAATTCTGACGTTTGTATATATATATATATGTTCCCCAGATTAAGGGACCAAAAAACCACCTACATCTGACCCCTATCCGTCAGGAAGCTTTCCTTAACCCCTAAAGTATAACACAGCATGCTTTTGACATACAAGACCGGTAGTACACCAGCCATTTTACAACTGCTCAAGGTAAATCACACGAAAGAATGTTTTTAGCCCAAACGTCAATGACGATTTTCGTCTGTAGTATCGTTTTGGCTCATGAGGGCACTTCAACATGAAATAAGCGCAAATGATCAGTTACTAAAAGACTGTATATACTGAATTTTGATCACAGGCACCATTGTTAATAAGCGGGAATGACCAAAGTCACATTGGAAACCAAACCCCTTATGCCACTCAGTGCCATTCAGAAATATGAAAAGACATTGTTCGTTGGCTAGTATCTTATTCAATTAAATCTCCAGCTGGGCCAAAGACGGTCGTCGTGACTGTTGTCCTTCCAATACTCCTTGTTATGCAGTCATTCAAAAGCTGTTTACGGAGAGCAGTGGCGCATTATCTCACCACACGTCTAAGCCATAATGTTACGTCATTGTGGTTCAAACAGTTGTCCTCCTATCCTGGTGCAATTACTCTGTTTAATCTACACCAAAAAAGAGGAGCTTCGGAGTCGAGTTTCGCTCTCTTTAGGGTTCTTCAGTAGTGCATGTTCTTGACCGTGCCGGGGTTTGAACTCCGTACATCTGATACGAGCTGGAAGTAACTGAATTATCACGTCTAAACAGGTTGAAGTGTTCACGTTTGAGTGATGGCAGTGCCCTTAGAACGACCATCCAGTACCTGTCCAGGTTATGTCAGGCCTTCCCAGTCAGAGAGCGCCACGGATTTTTGAAACCTGCTGAATCTGCTGGAGTCGTTACTTGAGGAGCCGGTCAACAAATGCGACCACGTGATGTGGATCCCATGATTGAAGGACGAACGGCGCTATATCCAGTCTAAGTGCTAGTTAATCACACGGGTGATCAGCCGATCTTGGCCGAACGGTCAAGTGTTCGAAATGCTAGCCGGGAGGTCGCAGGTTCGAGACTTTCCAGCGACACGCACTGCTGATGATCCCTAATATGGATGTAAAAGATGTACAGTGCTTCTAGGCTATTCAGCATAGATTGGTCCCACTTACAGGACGAAATCTCCAAGAAAATTTCTAATTTATTGATCTATTGCCAGCCACTGGTGAATTGGCCATTAGGAAGAGTAGCGGCATTAAAAGTCTGTCTAAGCCTGCCTTAGTGGGTCGGAAATGACAAACATAAACGGAAGACTTAGTTAGGCCTTCTAACAGCCACGTAACCTCTACCGGGTGCTTCAGGATAAAACCCTACTCACATACGAAGACAGAAAGAATAAATTAATTTGATGTTACGAAATACTTTAGAACGGCAGAAGTGGGGAAAAGATCAGTTAATACCAAGCAAATTGTTATTTTTTGTCTTCTTCTTCTTCAGAAAAGGTTGAATTGTGAATCACTATGTGCTGGGCCACGGGAGGAGCTTCTCAAACAACTTTCGACGAACTGACCACACGACTGATTCCACAGGTATCAGCCCCACGAAAGATTCGGAAGTAACCCTGATGACAGGGGAGAATAGAAATGTTTGCCTACAATAATGAAACGTGGTCCATTCTCTAATCATCAACTCCAAAGCTAATATGCCACTCTGAAGAGATAGAGCAATATCACACAAAAGGTCTGGGTGAATTCGAATTGAATTGTTCGTACCTTTGGGTTTGAATTTTGCGTTTAATAGACGGCAACTCAAGAACGACAACTCTCAAGAGCAGCACTCAATCAATCTTCTGGTCTTGGGTGTCCGATATCCATCGTTCTCAAGTTAGCTTGATCAAGAACCCAGTTGGTTGAATTATATTCTTAGTTTGCTGGTTGCATGATTTTGGTTCATCTTTGAACAGATCGCACTCAGAAGAAGCCATCTTTCAGTAGACAATACTTCCAGCCTGTCCCTTGTACACAACTCCTTTCGGCGGATACTAGCTTGTTAAGAAGGCTGAAGTGAATCGGTTCTGTGAGTCTTTACAGATTACGAACAACCTAGGGAACGCACGCACAAGCCTCGTTAATCCTAAGTTGTAATGATCACTAGTGCACCTTCCTTGCTACAGAGATGCTACTTTTTGCAAACTTTGTATAACTGATAATTATCCCTTCATTTAACTGGGTTAGGAGCTACCTCACTAGTGGATGGAGAACTGTTAAGTACCCAGTTTCATACCTATTCTGCGTTCGGTTGAGATGTCGACTGTCTATCAGCTGCTCACTGTCCTATGCCACTACCGGATTGACCAATCAAGGGCAATTTCGCAGTGCCACAAAACTTGCCGACACAACACGAGAAAACGGAATTACCATGGTTACATCTTTCACACTAAGTTAATTTTAGTCCTAACTGGGCAACCAAACGGTATGCAGTTTTATGTTATATTGAAATTAGGAGACCTGGAAGTGACTTTAGGTGACCAGCTCCAGAACTATTCCGGACATCCTGCAAAGTAGTGGTATCTAGCATTAGGTTTTATAAGGTCATGCACTGTTTGGTAGTATCACATACCCAACACACACTGTTCATCAAAAGTACCATGATGAGCATGAAAGTGACTTGCATGTTTATACAACGGACACCTGGATGTCTGGAAATTACAGTAAAGATAACTTGCCATCTTTTCACGCTAGACTGAATATGTTCTGGACATAAGGATCTTGCACACGTTTCGGGCTATGCCAACAGAAAGTGCGTGGTAGGCCGTGTCTGTACGATCAGTGGAATTATTTGATAGATTATTGTTCCAGTGTGCTCTTGAGAAGGACACAAAAGGCCTTCTGTGAAGTGTCCAAATAAAGCAAGCCAAAATGTTTTTGGACTACCTCTATAGCTTGCAGTTCCTTTTCCTGTGTATACCCTGTGGTGAACGGCCAAAGTATATTTCTTGACGAGCGCTGGAGTTGTGTTTTCTAGCTTGAACCGGCTGATAAGAAACTGACTTAGAATCTGCACTTATCGGGTCACAAATCATGGAGATTTTTGGTAGAATTGATACGGTACTCATCTTAATTGTTTAACGTGCGTTTTGTGGCTAAACCGAGAACGAATCTCCCTCTTATGCCAAAGCATGTTTGGCGAACACCTGAGTTTTGTTCGACCTGAAATCAGATTCCAGATTAAGTCTGCTGAACACTGAGTTTGATTCTCGCCAACCGATCATCTCCAAGGAAGAGACTTCTCGATCAGGATTCGCTGTCTGGGATGATTTCTGCTGACACATAAGTGTATATCTTGTTTTTGCGAGTTTAGACACACCCACTTTACATGCCACTGGGGGAAACTTCTGTAGCTCAGATTGTATAGATGTCTGGTTGTTGCTCTGTTCGCTGAGCTAGGGACTTCGGCTGTAGGCGTTTCGTCATCATTCCAAATGATATGATCGGTGTCCAATAGCATCGAGTTGGTGTGCAAACCCACACATAACACCTAGCCGACCACTGGGTACTCCACGACCAGTTTATTAGAACTGTATTCATCATGCCTATGGTACATATATGTTGCATGACATACCAAGATACCATTTTAAGATCCGCTATTCTCTAAATTTTCATTGGTATTCTACCTGCGCTATACACATACAGCATTCTATTGAGGTGAACTCTAGCAAACTGTGTTTTTGTGTGTCCAATCAGCGTGCCCGCAAATGTCTGCACTTCATGCATAATGGGGTCAGCAGGTTACCCTGTACCTACTCTGTTAGATTCAGCAATTTAGCTTCTCCCACATGATTCGCTGGTTGGGAGCGACCATTTGGGTATGAAGATAGCTTTAGCACCGTCACCCTATGGTCACTTCATGATTCTGTTTCTTCGGGTTCGCAATGTAGACGATGTTTTCAAACATAAATGTGGGTTGAACTACTATGCGCGAATGTACACCATCGCAGCTCGGTGACGGTAACGGGTGTTACCTCATTACCAGGTGGGGTACCTTTCTCATCAAGTTCTTCTAAACCTCTGTCCACCAAAGCAAATTAATGATTGATCATTGTCGTTCAGTGAAGGCCAAAGTCTAGCGGTTAAAATGCTATGCCATAAATCTTACCCGTTCACCCCAATCCTCACCAAACGTGTTTTTGACAATCCAGAATGGAGTGTTTTCATCAATTCCAAAACCCACTGATAGAGCAGCGTGGTTCAAGGCATCTGGATTGCACTGATCCGCCGTTAGATTAAGGATCCCGGAGTTGTAAAACTGAGTTGAGTGATAGAAAGAGAACGGTGTGCGGAATTTCGTTGTATGACCTTAGCGATGTGAAACATTATTGACAATGAAACTGTATCCCTGTTTACTGGAAGTTTCGGAAATCCAAGCAATATTCGGTTATATAAGTGGTATGCTGTTAACGAGAACCGAGAGCTTCATAGATTCATGGATCGAGCCCAGTTTTGTTCAATAACAAACGTTTTTAAAACACTCAGCATAGATATATAGACGTAATGCACTACTCACAAGGTTGTTGTAAACGCTTCGACAGCCCACGAGACAGATTCATTTGAGTTGTAAATTAGTCTCGCGCAAAACCAAATCAGTTTGCAAGTGAGTGTATTTAGCTACTTCAGCATACTTGTCATATCTTTGCTCACCCGGAAAAAGTTTTAATCTCTGCTGCAAACCGACAAACTTCTCTTCATGTAAATGCAGCGCTTTGTGTTTCAAAGTTTTTTATAAGACATGCATTCGAGATATTTCCAACGTTGAGATTTTCTCTCTACTACTCCCTACTACCTGAAAGACCAGGCCGTTTTGTTTTTCACTATCCCTTCTCATGACTGATGTTGTCAAAAAATGTACTATCGTTGATACAGTCGATGACTGACAGTACGACGGCGTTTGATGGACGAGGAACTTTTTATAACAATTCGTATATTACTTAAGATGAGGATTGCGAGAGTGCTGCCAAGTGAAAAGTTGGAGAACCGGACTTTCTGTTCACTTCCACAGAAGCTACTTTGAATTTTAGATACCTGTATTGACCTAGCATCCACCATCTGTGTGTGGGGACAAATTTGCAAATTTGAGTTCGAAACCTGACTTTCATTTCTATATTGCATTATGCGTGGCAGAGTGTGATTACAACTCAATGCCTGTGACTAGCCCGGCTGCAGATTGGACGGCCAAAGAGTCGTAGCTCGGGGACGATTTTGACTTCTAAGTATAGAAAAGCAATTCTGGAACGAAGTCTCCGGACGGGCGGATGGTAAACAGAAATACTTGAGCATTAAATGGGATTGAGTTGTCTGAGATTGCAAAAAGGATTAACAAAATACACACTCACCTTAAGCGTGTGCGCGTTTAATCCGAGACTGAGTGGACCGTTTCTGTGTAAGTATTCTGCAATTAGTTGTTCGTTTCTCGGCAGCGCAGCAAACCCATTCACAAATGCTACGGCTTGCTTAGGGTTGAATTTGCAGGCTTGCTGACTGGCAACATAAGGATAGTCAATGGACAGTTGCAATCCACCGAGGCGTTGTACAGCCATATACGCATCAATTGGGAAGCCACCATCGCAACCACGGTCTACGTCGTCGCAGTCAATCAGTTGCTAATTGCATGAAGAAAGATAAATTAAGGGTTTGGATGCACCCTTGATCTTTGGAAGATTAGAGGAATTGGTGCATTGGCAAATGTGAACCGCCAGTCGCAGAAAGAAGGCGCTACTTCCAGATGATGTCAATAGAAAAACCTAAAGTTCTTCCCTGTGTATTCAAAGATATGAGGGAAATATTTGCGCTCGAGTTTGATACTCCATTATTCCACCGACCAACAGTCCAGTGTTTAGAAATGATATTGCGAAACGCAAATAGTCAGCGGCCAAAATAAACTACACATGATGTTAATTTTTCCAGTTAACAGAGAAAATGAAAATTGTTTGATTCTTACAGCTGTGAGACTGGAATTGAGTCCATCGCTGTCCGCCTTGTTTATGAGCTACCTGAATAATTACATCAGAGCGCAAGAATGAGTGTTCATGCAAGCGTCGTGTGAATGTGAACTACACTATTCCTGCAATTGTCCACAAATAGACCAGTAATTCCACCGAGTTGTATAGTGTCATTTCGTAGAAATAGGAATTGTCCCGTGATACAAAATTCATACTACAAACCAGTGGAATAAGAGACACACTGACCATAACCCAGCAAAACAAAATCACGATCTATCCTACCGCGATGCAAGAGAAGGCATATACCAACTGGCCACTCACATGACGGGATATTGAATACTCTACAAAAAACTACATAAACGCAGCTAGACACGGAGGAAGCACCCATTCAACTGCGCACAGACGATGTCTCCTCGAGTGGGGACGAAACGTTTGCAAGCCAATTGCCAAACTCGGCGAACAGATCAACTGCCATCCGATCAGCCACCAAAATTCATACAGCTAAAAGGCAGAGTTCTCTTTTACCTGTTTCTTTTCAAATGAGATTTCGTTCTTCAAGTGAAATCGATTTGTGCTGAAAAGTCGAGATGTACTGTGCATGATTCAATCTGGACTGTCGTTCCACGTAAAACCTACTGTGGGGATCTCTTGAAGAGTTCCGCTTGTTCTGAAGTGCTTCACTCACTCATCTTTCCACAGATTACTCCGCATCATAAGGGCTGTCAACTTAAACTTTGGAAGATCTTAAAAATGACTAATCTCTGAAATGATCTCTATTCCAGCCATTAAGACATGATCCTGATTATGAAAAAACACAAAGACACAGCATCATGTCACGAAAATCTATGGATGGGTAACTCAGATGCAGAACGGTTTATTGTTCAAGACAGTAAGTAGGCTTATCAAATGCTTCATAGATTTTTTAACCCAGAACAAAAATATCTCTGTCACTCAAAAGCATTCTAGTGTAAAATACGTTGGACTTTGAAAGCGCATATACAAACGAGGACTGCTATTTCTTTCTCTAACAGAAAAAGGTAATGGGTAACTGTTATCTATTGGAGTACCGGCAAAAGAGATAAGCATGTGGTCAAAGGGGACCTTCAGTTCCGAATGCCATGTCAACTGTCACATCTACAAGCGTTCACCCAACACACAGTATTATGAGCGTCCGCGGGAGGTTTCCTGTCTTTCAACATAACACAATCTGACCAACCATGTGTTTCATTGATCGAAAGTGGAGAACACAATAAACTGCTTGTTATGAGAATGCGATCCACACTTATCCTACACACCGCAATATTAGGTAGGTGGTTACATTTACGACTGGAAAAGAAATTTGGGGCGTTTATTGAACAGGATTCGGAAAACAGATTCACAACTTGCCTGTGCACTGAGACTGAACAGTCGTCCGTATCTGAGAAACCATTGCCCTTCGACGTTCTGAACCGCAGAGTATGACCAACAGCAACCACACCGGCCTTGGTCGGCCACAGGACCAACCGCGCCTTTTTCTCTCCAGTCGAAGTATGGTGGTAGTTCTTCCGTCCCATTCATTTGAATCTCCTCAGTTGGTTCAATTATCTCCGGGAATCTAGCCGTTAAATATTGGGCTTCGAACTCCTCATCTGCAACAGACCTGTCACATTTTGGAGGTCACTACCTGTGAGGTCGAAGAACTTAGTCACACCATATTTGGCAGTTCCTAGATCGGCTTGCTGATATATCATCGCTTGTTCCAAATTTTCCTTAAATATTTCAAACCGTCGCTGATCTTCTAAAAAGTTTGTAGGCCAACCTGGAAGTATTAAGTTGGAAATTACCGTCATTTTCAAAGTACTTGTTGTATTTATTCTTGAAATTTTCGTAAAGCTGTCGTACATCTGACGACTCCTGAAATATTTGTTAAAGCGTTCTCATGGTTAAATAGAATAACAGGGGAGGCGAACATGAGGGGAGACTGGTGAGGACATCTCAGGGATAACCTGGGAAAGTTGCTCCTTACCTGAACACTGCTTTCCACATTGAGCTGCATAAGCTCAATGCATAAGCTCATCAGTATATACATGATAGGAGTCATAGTGTATTGATACTCGCAGCACTTGTACCTATATGCCTACTTATAGACTTCGGAACTAGATACCAGTGTAACCTGGCTATTTGCCATTAATAAACATTAGTTCGCACCAGGTCTGATTACTGGTCTAGCATCTACTACTGTCAGTAAACAGAAGCATAGGTTATCTGTGGGTGGCTATGTATTCATAGCACTCACTTTCCTGCATGGCGCGATTATTGTGGGTGCTGCACATCAGCGGCGTGAATTTTGAACTGTCTAAAGGTTTGAATGCGGTCGTCAACTGATATAATTGTAGTCCCGATGATCCGATGTTCAGAGTTGACTAAAATTGTGCTTCAAGAGTGCAGGAGCCTGAATGACAACAACCAGAATCTGATCGTGCTATGCTTGACGTCCACTATGCCATTGTATTCACTCGGGCCGTATCCGCTACAGCAGATGAGTTGTCGATCTATTTTACCAGTATAGATGGGTGTGGAAAGTTGTGAGGTTGAAAATGGGATTTCTCGCCCCATTAGGATGAACCTGAGGGAGGAAATATGCCACCAAGATGTAAATACTCTTACAGGGCACCTGAAATGCAAAATAGTTTATCTAAAAGTAAATGTTGTCGATATTCTTCGTCCTACAGCAACAGAACCCTAGTGCTATTATTCCAGCTGTTTTCCGGTTTCAACTTTAACTGACCGGCTGTCCAACTTCCTCCTCATTGTAATGCGTCATTGATGTTAGTGAAAAATGATCGAACCCCTAGCATTCTACCTCTGAATGTTTTCGTTTGTCTGGATGGTTTTAGCGTCCTTTTTTTTTTTTTGTGTGGTTGTATATTGTTGACAGCTTCCAAGGAACAAGTAGGGCGAGTGTCAAAAATCACTGCAGACAGCGCCATGTGCAAGCCGTCCATGCTTGTATTCTTATTTTATATGAAAGTGTGGTTCACGTGAATCGTTGTACCTGTATGTTTGATGGTAGCGGGATAAGATCCGGAAGAATGATGTTTCATCCTGTCAGTGAAGCCAATCTATAATGAAAAGCCAGTGACACTGCACAGCTATATTATGGTTACTGGGAGTCATCACAAAACTCTGGGGAGTTTCGAACCTGCGATCTTCCGGCTGGTGGTTGAATTCTTAACCGTTCGACCACATACGGCTAAACAGTAGTGTAATTAGCTCCTACTTTTACAGGACATAGTCCAGCACATTGCTGTTCAGGTGCCCGTTGCCCAAATTATGGATAATAAACCACTATTTTGGAGGTCTCAGCTCCGGAACTGTCTTAGTTTCTTGAGTTGCGTACTGCAAATGATTTCCACTAAGGGTAAAACAGCTGTACCATGCTTCTCGTATTTTCGGTCTGGGATTGCTTAGCTGGCAAGACGGGAACTCAACTGAAAACTCGTTCCGAATGTCATGGAAGTTCGAGACTGGTTACGCAAAACAAGTGAGGGGGTCGTTTTGGCTTGATAAAGTGAGGAAACAGTGAATCAAAGTTTGTGGATGAACGAGCTGATTCAACAGCGTTGATGGCCATAAGGCTGTGCCATATTAGTGACGATGTCTAACCACTGATGAGCTGGCATGCCAACCCCATGTGTGTTTTGAATCAACACATACAAGGTCTGATTTTAAGATTTTTATGCCCACGTCGTGAGATGTTCATTCTGCTTCATATTTCGGTAAAAGCAAGGTTTAGGAAACAGGGGATGGCGAAACAACTGATAATCTGGTGTACAAAGAACAAGACCGATCAAGTCTGGCCGTCTCAGATTTGTTACTTTAAGCCACTTTAGAGATAAATGTGAGTTGCCTCGAAAGCATCCAGATTAGATGAAATCGGTTCTATTCTGTCCTAAAAGCACAATGGCCAAGCTTCACAGTCATGAAGCACTGTTGGAAACCCCAGGCGTTGTTAGCTTTGTTGTCTGCCAGTAAACCACTGCCAGGAAGTCCCCAAAGGTTCACAAGTTGTATAAATGTCAATCGAGCTTTGTAAATCCCAGAATCTACTCACAGAGTTAAGTTTAGTTAGTTTCCAACCAGCTCTAGATCCTGGGACGCCATGCAATGGTTTGGTGTTAAACCGAACCAGGTCAGAAATGAAAAGTGACTCTACTACTTGAAGATGCATAGCCCATTTCGAAACGCACAGCAGACTCTGGTCCCACAAGTGTGATGTCGCTAGCATACTCTAAGCTAATGAGTTTTTTTGGAAGAATTTCTAAGCTAAGATTTTAGCACTCATCGGTTTGACGATGAACCCTGACGACAAAGGTAACTGAGGTGCTGAAATCCAGAGGTTATTCACCATACGCCCACGACTGCTTGAGTAAAATGAATGGATGAATAGATGAAAGAACGGTGGGCTTTCGGTGGAGGGTTTTAACACATCAGTATGGTCCATTGAGTCAAATCCAGCTGCTGAAATGTAAGAAGACGATCGTTAATAGTCTTCTGTGTGTGCTACTGTGGGTTGTCTGGAAAGTAAAATATACCGTCGGTGTATCCGCTATCTGAACAGACACCTGTTTGGTTTTCACGACATCGCTTCTCAAAAGTGCTATTTGGTTTGTGCAGGATGGCAGAATGGCTTGCATCCATTGCGAATGAAAATGAAGTCCCTGTGGTTAGTGCCTTGGGATTTAGTCCATAGTGGAAAATACCTTTCAAATGCTTTGTGTGTGTCGTTACAGGCGGTGAACAAACCTTTCTCCTCTAACATTTATCAGAGCAGAAGAAAGACCGGCTAGGTCGAGTCGTTTATTCTTCTGAAGGAATTTGAATGTACCTGACGATTTATCTTCGACTAGAGCTGACAAGCTATCTGCCTGATTGGGAAATATTCGCATGTTTTTTCCATTAGTTCCGTTAAGGAAGACAGCTGAATTATTCTTCAAAGTTCCTCACTCAAGACGGTGAAAAGTAGATAATTTTCAGCAAGTAGAACGTATGATTCGATCAATACCATCGGTTCCGTAAACATCTACTCCATCGACATCAGTCTTCAAATTCATCGACTTTTTGAGCAGGGTGTTCACACTGAGAGCAGCGGTTTTTTCACTAGTCTATCTCGCCATCCTTTGAAATCTGAGAAGGTCTCATTATGAGGGTTATCTTGTAAATTATGCGAGCGTTTCATCATCACGAAAAGGCCTATTCGTTTAAATTTTCAGCCGTCGGCCTTTCCGTTTTATCCACGGTTGATTAGAAAATTCTAAGACAATAATCGGAATGAGACGTGACTAGCAAATCAGTCACACCTATTTTACTTCGAACTAGGAAAAAATGCTGATCAACCTTCGACTGCTTTTCGATTTTTGAAAACCGCAGTCACCGCTTGTCAGATGTTGATGCATAGGGTGTCCGTTAGCATTCACTCTTAGCTGATCTTGTTACCAATTTAAAGGCATTCAGATTCCATCATACCGTCAGTTGCGCCACTGAAAAGAAGACACTGGATCAGACAGCCGTGAGAAAATCTTTGACGAAAAAAATGATCAATACATTTGTCTCAACTTCAAACCAAAGATGTTAACACCCCCTCCTCAAATAGCCCCATGTGTTAACAAACTAATAGTATGTCTCTTTTTCACAGTGAACAGCTTTTCAGGACATATCTCGTTACACGCAAAGCTCCAACTCAGTTGAAGAGGAGACTAGCAGAGTGATCTAATCAATGAAAGGGCGATCAAGAATACTTTAGAGGTCCCGCAGATTGCAGCACATAACTGTTTTTAATTCCATCGAAAGAATCGATTATATTGGACTTTTCATACGGTCCAACACTACCAAACTCAGCTGCATTACTCAATGAGATAGTCTTCCCACTGATTCAATAATCGTGTTAAAGGTGACCGTTTGCCGTTTACCACACTGTTTACGTGCTGTGATTCAACAAGAGTGGCTTATTTTGAGTTGCTTAGCAGATTTTACGTTAAACTCAGCCAGTCCTCTGAAAAAATGCCTTCCATTTTCGTTCACAACGGCATTGTGTCCATTGTAAGTCCTCTCAAGAATGATACCGAGAAGCGTACCAAGAATAGCTGCCAAATGATATCAAATCGACATCTGAGTGTTCTGAAGAAATTGCGAGGCTCATTTGATAGCTCTTCATTTAATCCATCTTTACTACCTGTAATAACCCTGTACTGAACGACTGTATGTGAAGAATTTTCTAGGAGATAGAATCTCCTTCTCTGGGTGGCACGTTTCGACATGACAATGTACTACATCGTCATCGAGAATCAGGATAACCTTTCACTGATTCATTACAACTGATTATTTATTGAATGTGGGATACAATACCAAGGTGTTCAAGATTGCTCTGACAGTTTGCTTTAGTCTTGTCGAGGACAATTTGAAATAATAGCGAGAGCTAACTGCTTCCTCGTTTTTAAACCGCACGTTCTCAGTCTGCCAACTGTTCAACCTTCATACATGCTGCAGTTCCAGAGCAGCTCTTATTCAGCTGATATCTAACCCCTGACTAAGCATATTATATCCCACAAATTTGTCTTCCTTATTTCTACTTACACATGTTTTCCCATCCGCTGGTTCAATCATCCACGAAACATCGTGAAACACCATGATAATCGGGTCTGGAACCTAGTTGGATCGCGGATGCTGGACGTAGATCGTTCCTATGTCCCTTTAAAAACCCGACATCTAACTAAACCATTCTAATGACAACCGAAACCGCGCTTGTTGCGAAGTGTTTCACCACTGGATTTGTGTCATTTAACAGGTGCCTTATGGCAGGTAACTGTATCATCTACTGGAGGTTTACTTTGGAGGCGCAAGGAATGGGTTGCCTTGTAGTCTCAGCAATTTCCTAGTGACAGTTTCATGGTCCGTAAGTTTTTCACTAACTGTTTTTCGGAGACGGTCAATGTCTCCAGCCACTATATCAAGTTACAGTGGCGAACTTCCCGTACGCAGCTCAATTAAACCTGACGGACAATAAATAAACAAATAAAACAAAATAAATAAATAAATAAATAAATCGTTAAGTTAATAAATCAGTCAGTTAATTAGCGATTGGATGAGTGGATAAATTGGTGATGGTGGCAGCGGCGATATAAAGATACACGTCATACCTCAACGTACATCAAGTCCCTTGTAATCAGAGTTCTTTTGGAAGGCTAAAATTCATTTAGTTGAAAGTTATTTTCTATGTTGCAGCATTGCGAGGTAGTACAAAACTCATTCGTTCTATCCTGATAGGGGGCTCGCAATTAACCACACTGCACTATCATTCATGTAAACGCGTCCGACTACCTGATATTCCGGGACCTCAAACAGTCTGTCGTTGCAAGTAACCGCGAACAACGGAGCTTCTTTTATTCAGATCAAAGAAATAGTTGTTCCTCCAAGGTAAAAGGAATCTTTGTTTGTGATATGTAGGACGTCCTCTCATTCTGAAGTACCATATTTGAAAATGGCTTTTGGGGCAAGACATCAGTTAGGTTTGCTACGTAAGAGACCATAGGAATGCATGAACGCCTGGGATAATTCTGACATTCACTTATTGATAGTTACTGTTTGTGACTTCCTCACGGATGCCTAAATGCTTCCAAAGAACCGCAAGACCTGCTATTCCAGTGAACCCTAGCAAGCGTGAAACAGCAGCACACTGCTAGAAGTACACCTAAGTGTTTGTGCCTCCGGTGTGTTCACCGGTGATTAAGCAGGTTACCGTTGATGTGTTCACCGAGCATAGCGATTGGCTTCCAAGTGTCGAGGTAATGATTATGTCACCCTGATTAGTGATAAAAACGTTTGCATGCTAAGTATCAAGCTTGGAGAACAGACAAACTGTCATCTGAAACAGTATACAGCCTCTCGGATTTCAAAATGCACTGACATGGCTTACAGGGTGGGGTGTTAAATGGTAATCTACTTCCGTCCGCAGAACAAGTTCGTCACCGCGCTACATCCCCGAAAATAACTGTTCCAGAGTTAGGCAAAGCTAAGAGTTGAAAGACTCCACTCATCCAAATGACTGAGATACAGCTGTTTTGTAGCACGCTAGAGGCTGATTGCTTTCGTTGCCAAATACATGTAGCCGTTGTGACATTACGTCCCTCATTGCATAGGCTGATAAAGCACCTTGTGAAATGGCTCATATTGTACTGCTCTTTTGAATGTTGTCATTTTTCTGGAGAGTATCTGACAATTCTCAGTTGCTCAGGTTGATTTATCCGTCGTGGAAAAACCAATTGCCAAAATATTTAAGTTGATTTTGCACTACTTCTGAACATAAGTAGTCTGACGTGAGAAATCAGCTGCAATTATGTGGACACAATACAGATATTTTTACGTAGGATATGCGACACCGCAACCGAAGACCCTTGAGTTTTCAATTTAACTTACACTGCCAAACGAATTTAGAATGTTCATGCCTGAAATCTTATTCAGAGGAATTTGACGTTATTTAACGTCAAGTGATTCCGTCTCGAAAAGCGTTGGGAGCCTTCCTATCTTTATTGTGATTCGAATTACTACTAATCCAGTCAGGGCATTTGAAATTTCCCAGCTGATTGTGCAGAGGGGCAACGAGATTACAGCTACTGTGCTTTCCATAAGGAGTATTAGTATAGCGGGACCTTTGTACGGGGGGCTTTCTGTCTCCTATTCAGACCACTTCTGACTGGGGTTTTATAACCGAGGCTGTAATCCGCACTGGTACAAGAAGTACCCTTCAACAGGTAAAGGTAATTCCTGGGGTCCACTCCCCATCGGCAACAGTTTTCACATAAGATCAGAGGAGTGTAGTAAGGCTAATGTGCCTCTGGCAGTCTGATAGTGTAATAACGGGGAAAAGACAAACAAATTTAGATTGAAAATATGAAATTGTTCAGATACCCACAAATTCTTTGTTTTCAGCGTTTCTCATACGTCAACGCAGACTCCCTGACAGGTAGCTTATCTTATCAGAGAGTATCCTCAGAACCATCAAAGTAAGGTGGAATTGTTCATTTACTTCCATATCTTGCATCCATCACTGCTTTCCAGATCCATGAAAGAATTAAATGGTTCAGCTTGCAGCCTGTTGTTGTCCTTTCTCACCTCAGACCATCACCAGAAACTTGGATTTTGAACCAGAACCATACGACTAATCCAAAATAAAATGTGGCATTTGTACCCAGTCTTTGAGTGCAACTATGAGTTTGTAATCTATAAAGCTGCAGAGTATTCACAAAATTAGTTCTCGGAAGCAGCCAATTCATTAGATCCATTTCGACTGGCAAATCCGCGTTTTAGTAGCCTCCGGATGACATATTCGATTTTAACGAGGAAGAAGTCAGAGAAGCTAGTACTTTAGATCTTGAAAAGATGAAAAGGGTGTGGAATGAAGCTTTGTAGATGATGAGGTGTTTCCCAGTGGATGTGGGTCTGTGAAGTCCCTGGGGGCTTAGCAACATACGATGGTAACTGGTGAATATACGCGGAGCACAGGACTGAATTTGAAAGAGCTGGAAGTATGGTGCCGTAAACATATTTTCTGGCGCAGTGCTAAGTACTCTGTATGAAGAAGGTTGCACTGATTTGACTTAAAAATCTGAAATCGTCAGAAATCTGTGTACATATGCATGGTTCCATGAACGATGATTCTGATGGGCACTCAGAAGTCAGATATATTCAATCCCAGAAGAGTAGCCCGCGGCGTGGTTCGCCCTATTAGAGATTGTTTGGGTGGGTGTAACGGGACCTATGATCTAACATCCACAGATAACCCAGTTTTCAAGTAGTTTAGACGCACTGAGTGAACAACTCAACGAACTCAGTCAGATACAAAGTTTGAAACAGTGGCATCAGTGACAGCACGACGGTGTAAACTTTGAACCATAGTGAGCCCACTCTATCCGTCCGACGAATCCTAGGAAAAGGCCTAATTGACTGGCTTTTCGGGACGGACGACCTCCAGCTTCTAATGATTTACACTCCATACTTTATACTAAGCCCTTTTGTAATGTTAATTAATTGCTAACGAAATGTAGTGGAATATGATCTGTTGCTGTTTTTCATCTCTCAATAAAACCATATCCTTCAAAGTTTCACCAGTAGGATGGCAGTCAAGTTATCCCTTGAGTACGGCCTGCATTTCGGCAGAATCTGGTTCTGATTTCTGTGATTTCGGTCGAACCTACTGGCCTACTTTTCACCTGAATAGTTTTTATACTATCCCTCCACATCATCACTGGTCCACAAGTTCAGGAATGGAACGAAGATTTAACATATAAACAATCAGCCATACGACCAGTTGATTTGACGTCAGCAACATGTATCATCAACACGCGATGGAAATTTAGTTTTTAACCATTTATAATGGACAGGCATCCGTCTTCGGATCTATCTATCACTTAGCCGGAACGGAACACATTCGCGCGGTATAAAGTTTGGACTGACCCATTCGTGCAGCCAGTTGAACGTCATTTGCCCGTTAGGCTGATGTCGATGGAAATTATGAGCGGTACGGGTCAACAGATGAAACTCACAGTGCACGCATCACCAAAAAAAATTCAACCGAGGCACAAACACTTGGCTAGCTAGTGACAGCTCAGGACGGCATACAAGAGAGTTGATGTTTTGAAACACATCCTCAGTGGGATCTCGAGGGAGATTATTTGCTGCATATTATGCGGAATAACATCAATTTTCCAGTGACTACAGGGGCTGCACTGAGTCTCCAGCTCCGCCAATTTCGGCATGTCTGAAGGGACATGAAAAACTTTTGGTCACCATTTAGTGAACTGTTCGGTAGGGTTTAGCCAAGTTCAAGCGCCTACGTGACAAGCTTAACTTTTTAGTATGACTAAGATCTCTTTTGGAAAGAAAGCTACAATAATGTTGAATTTCAGTTGAAATTTCTCTCTAGTCAGCCTGAGTAACTGAATTTAACAACAGGTGGATTCAGACCGAGTTCACTTGAACCTAGGTCAAGTTTGAAGCTTCGTGTTTCATGTTTTTAAAAATTCATTTGCCCGTCGCTTTTGAGTGCCGTTCGTCAATTATTTCAATCTCTGTGGGCCAATAAAACCTTAGAGATCTTCTTTCTGCTTTGGTTTGGATTTTGGATTTACGCCACTTATACTGACAACTTTCGGAGTGAAAGTCACACAAAACCACGTATCAAACTGGAGTATTGGAAACAGCTCTTCTTTCACTTTAGCTTCTATTATGCTCGCACTTTGTTGCCTGGCGGTTTCTCCCGCTCCAGTAAACGGCCCGCCTCAGAATTCCATCATTTTCCAATTACATTGCGTGTCATTTTGTGATGTCCAATTCGCCTTCGCTGAGTCTTTTAGCAATACTCCTCCAGGCATCCTAGAAGTCAACATTTGCATGCCGCAGTTGATTAGGGTACTTGGGTATACGGCGATGCGCTGGATGATTTGATAGCAGTCGGTTCTACGTGACATCCACTAGTACCGGACTTTATATCAGAATATGGGTAGGAAATGTAACAAACAAGGTATACTGGAAAGCGAACCGTGAGATGCTCAGGCCAACACATGAATCATCACAGTCACAATTCATCCTTAATCAGAAAATGACGGATATTCAGACATGACGTTTTTATATCTGAGTTTTCGCCAACTTTTTGCTGTAGGAAATCTTGCTTTCGTGCTCCGTGCAGGAAAAATTTTCCGAGCTATCTCTGAGTACTTGTGAGTCAGCGTGTTTATCTAGCAGAAAACAGTCCCAAAATGTTCGAAAGGACTTCGTCAAACGGAAGCTGAAATTTTGATTGGTTAACACAACTCACTTGGGATCACACAGATACTGAAGTTGTCCGAAAACCGTTGAATACTAGGAGTGTTAAGGAGATGCAGACCGAAGTTCTATGGCCAGTCAGCGGTGGCCTGACGACCTACACTTCCAGAAATACGCTATGAACTCAAGAAGACCTAGATTAATAAAAGTCTATGTAAGTTACTTGCTTTAATCCAAGCTTACTGCTCTCATAGTATCTGGCAAACACTCCAATTAACAGTGATAAACCCTAGGATGGAATTTCGAAGCAGTCAAGTTAACTAGAAAGGCGACAAGCCTGTCATGGTTTTCATGAATCGTGAGTGGTCTTTTATGGTTGTCTTCACGAGATCTTCTCATAAGCAGTAAAAGCACTGCTAAGAGGAACACTGATACATACGTGGACTCGGATGCCGTAGAAGACAGTGTGGTCGAGTCCGCACATACGAAGCTGGTCTTATTTGACAAATGACCAGTGATTCTTTGAACATACCTGAGAATGGCATACGATGCTTCGTCTGAGCTAGAGTATGACCTTTCTCAAAAGTAACGCTGATGAATTATACCGTGAAAAATGCTTCACCGTATCTCTCTTGTCGTGCAAAGAGTGAAAGAAAGAAGCACAGTCAAGTTTGTGTGTGATTGTTTTTGTTTAAAAGGGGCCTTCTAGAATAGACACAAGATTTCTGTTTGTCTTCCGATGTCCCGTCATCGTGCTCTTCTGATAACGTAGAAAAAATCAGCGTTCGTTTCAATTAGGAAATAAGCTTCGGAAGTGATTTGACTTGGACTTAAGCGTTAGCAGTTTACGTATTTGCTATTACATCACGCTGCCACAGTGCCACGGAAAGTGAACTTACCATCCGGCGGGTATTCTTTTGCGTGCTAGTAAGTTGTGCTGGTCTCTGAAAGTCACTCATACGGTATGGTTGCCATGATATTGAGACGTTTGTCTTGAGGTTCCGAGACAAGATGTTACAAAAGTAACATCATCTCACCTGAACTTCCGGTTTTGTCTCATATTCACTTTGTAATACCTGTTCACTCGACTTCTTTGTGCTGCCCAAGACGTCAAACAAGGTAACAGGCTGGTGGACTGATCAAGTACGGTAAACACATGAATGACTTTCGCTGACTGCACTTCGCAGCGCACATCACACAACTTTGTGTAAACACTGCCTGTGTTTGCATACCGTCACAAACACTCCATGGTACAGAACAGATAACCACCAAGTTTGATCACTGAAAACAAACATGAAACGATCAAAAGGCCAAATTCGATCCGACATGTTGTACATTTTCACAGGACACCGGACGTTGAACTGCATGCTGACTGACCTGGTCGGCTAGCGCTTTATCAGTGCTTGTCTTCATTCTTTTTCAGACACACACACACACTACAACTCATAAACTACATACCATCACTGTTGAAACTGTCTGGGCCTGTGGTGTGCCACCCCTCTCCTGGCATAATTTGATATCCTTAGTATGAATGACCTGTAGCGGAAGTACCTTGTAGAGAAACGCAGCGCTCCCATGCACTTACTATCCATGACCACGCAAGCGCTCACTTCAAACCATGATGAGGCAGCCTTTCTCTGAAAGATGAACAATTTATTACATCCTTGTCAAACGTGATAAAGATATATTTTAAAAATTCCTGAAGGATATGTCCTAATATTTATGGTCAGCATTCTTGGTACTTCACTCAAATGACGCACCGTGATCAGAAGTAATACAATCCTGGGGGAGGGACAAATGAGCAAAACGACTTAATGGTTGTCGACTTACTGGAATACCATGAAAACCCGAACTTCTTTGATGTTAATCCAAGCTGACGGTAGCATGAGAGTGTCCGGAATGATAGAATGACACGGGAAGCCGGCGTGGATCGCGCAGTACCTGGATTTTAAGAGCTGAATGCTCTGATGGTGGAAATATGTTCTCCGTCATCACACTGCATCGGACGGTAGAAAATCATGGGGCTTGGCATGAAGTACCCCTTATCGACAGGCATTTGGCTCAAAGTGAGCCCCGGAAGAATTTGCCTTGAGGTGGTCTAAGCCCCTAATCCATCTTTTAAAGTTCCTGGCGCCTCACGTCCTACTGAGGTTCAATTTGCTACGATATTCAGAGGGATGTATGACGCTGAACATTGAGTTTTTGATGGGGAAACTGTGCACATTCCATTCTGCTAAAGAGGTTCAATTTGCTACGATATTCAGAGGGATGTATGACGCTGAACATTGAGTTTTTGATGGGGAAACTGTGCACATTCCAATTCTGCTAAAAAAGTGCGGTGACTTTATTCGGCGTGTCTAATCGTAGCGCACTACGAAAACTCCTCGACAGCTCTAGACCGGTTTTTATCCCTTCTTGGGGCCTATCAGGTAGGGCCTGCATCAACTTCATGTTCCTTTTTAATCCTAACTGGATGGAGCTAGCAGTTACGAATTAGGTTTTGAAACGATGCTCGGCTCCATCAAGCTGAACTTCTTTTTTATGATAATCTTCTTAGTTATTATTTTAGCTGTTTGGTTATATCCGGACAGGCTGACAGGACGGTGAGACTCTTTTGGACGCCAGTGAGTGGACAAATAGTTTCAGGATAACACGAGTGGAATGGCAAAGAAATCCGGTGCAAAGGTAGACCCAGCAACAGTCCACAAAATAGTTTCTCTAATCCAGCGCATATGTTTACCAGACATTTCTGAAGCTCAATTCAATAATCGTGCTGAACGTTCATTTTACACTTGGAAGTCATTGGTTTCCAATAATGCTTTAGCCGGCTTGAAAAACCAACAAGTGTTTTCGTGATTTCTATTTTATATGACCTGTCTTATAGTGTACCAACCATTTCTTGACATGGGAAAACATTGAACAAAATATCTTGTTTGACGAAATAGACGATGGTTTTTAGACAGCTGCATGTTTCAGCTTGAGAGACGTACGCAGTGAGTGAGACTTCATTTCATCCAATAGGGCTCTAAATAAAACTTGACATGGTAACTTACATTTTCCTTGAATGGCAGTTCGACGGGTATCCAGCATTTTACAGAGGGGGAAGTCCCTCTTTGTGTAGAACAAACAACACAAAGCATATCGGGGAAAGTATCAAATGGGATTCAACGGTTAATGCGTTCAGACCACAAATTTCAAACTGGCTGTGGATTGTCCCACGAATTCACAAAAACCCACACGTTTGTTTATTCTTGTGCGCTGAACGTGAATCTACGGGAACTGTTGGACGACCAAACCGATCCAAGCTTCCTTCTGAGTCTATGCACGGCATTCAAGAGGCCTTTTTATTTTCGAGCAAGTGCCAAAAACTTTACAATGAAACCTTATGCCATAAAAAGCAGCAGTCACTTATCGAGAAATACACTCATTTGCAAATCAATTTGGTTTACACCAGACACTCAACTGAATCTCTCGTTTATGATATTCTACAACTGAATATGCCGCACACAGGCCGCCTCATGATTCAGTTGGCACGATGTTCGAGATATCGCAGTATATTTTCATGAAGGGAACTACTCACAAGGTTGCTGAAAACTCTTCGACAGCCCACGACCGGTATCGCCCATCTTGGGGCTCATCAGGTAGGCGCAGTCCCCGAGTTTCCGTCAATCTTGTGTAGAATATCATAAACGAGAGACTCACTTGAGTCTCGTGAAAACCAAACTGATTTGCAAATGTGAGTGTATTTCTTGAAAACAGTCCAATTTGGGTTCAAGTAGATCAAAAGGTTGACGGAAACTGGAGGACTGCGCCTGCCTGATGAGCCCCAAGAAGAGCGAAACCGGTCGTGGGCTGTCGAAGAGTTTTCAGCAACCTTCATGAAAATGCCAGTCAGTTACTTTGAAATTTGGAAGGACAACATGACTTTGCATTCGTTTCCGGACCATTTGACTTAGATTTACTGTCTTTCACTTAACTCCAACCAGCCCAGTAAAACCAAACGAGCCGTATACGTACACGCGAAATAGCACAATGTAAACAGAATCAACGCAACTTGGAGCACCGGTAATAAACTAGCCGGTTTTGTAGCATCGGGGAATGTTCCGAAGGATGATCGCGCTTCAAGATTATTTCCGTAGAAAAAGGATCAGTCCAATGCGAAAACCGGTTTGCATAGATACACTTTAACTGAGAATCTGGCACTGAGGTGAAAATTAAACTGTCCAGTCTATGAATAGTCTACCATAGGTCAGCATTTTTTGTACTTGTAGACAGGATAGATCATTAAAATTCTGGAATAAAGAAATTTGATTCCCTCAACCGTTGGTTAGTGTGGGAATTGCGTGTGATTAAGGACTCTGATCATTTGGTCCTGTTCTACACCGCAACTAGCTCAGCGAAAATGAAGCAAGTGACATTCATGAGTTAAAATCCAGCTCCAAAGTTTACATGTAAATCGGCAGGCACAACACTCGCACTCTAGTTGTCATTACGGGTAGAACCCCACTGGCAACAATTGCCTATTTCAGGAGAGTGCGAGAGACTGAGGGTTCAAACAGTAGGTGAATTTAAATTATTCGTCATGTTCTGTTGAGAAAAAGTGGCATCAAATCTGACGTCATTCGACAGTAGTTGAAGTTGGTCTTGATTCCATTCATGCGATCACATCTTTGTGATAGACAGGTTATTGCCGCAGCGTCCAGACATGATTAGGAGGACCACCAGGACACCTGAAAGAGAGCCTGCCTCAATTTCTGAAACTCAAATATGAGTATGCCTGTGAAAATGTGTAAAAATCTGTGCTACAAGTGAGGCTTTCTCAATTTTGAAATTTGACAACCAGGAGACCGTATTTCTCTTACTTGGTGGTTCAAACCTTTAGGATGAACGTCACTTTCTGAAATATCATGGTTTTGCTTCTTTCGATCCAAGGGCCAGTTCTTTGATACGCGAATTCTTCCATTAAAATTTGCCATCCAGGTTCCAGCCTCCCACTACACCCCGCCATCTCGCCTTTAGAGTTGGTTTTCCATGACGCACCTGCGCATTTGTAGCAGACTGAATCCTCACAAACAGCAACTGGTTGAACCGAAAGGCACGATTATTTTAGTGCTCAAGATCGCATGACCTTTTCAGAGTCAAACGTCTGTCTACAAATATGAAGGCAGCTGTTTCAGGTAGAAGCACTATCACAGTTTTGCAGGTGTTCAGTCAGAAGTGACCATCGCTAACAGTTGCATCACCCAACACAAGGAGAGAAAACTGACGGCTTCAACCGAATTTACTGGGGTTGTTTTTTCAAGTTTATTCACGTGTAGTTGTGATTGCCCGATATCGGCAAAAATCACACTTGTATCGCATCTGGAGAGCCAAATCGCAGACGCAGCTGTCTTGATCCAGTTCATAATAAAGCAGTTTCGGAAGCCTGTAAATTAGAGACCAGGCATTCTTTCTAAGGTAGAAAATTGTTTTCAGCTTCGGTAATCCAGCATTTTCGAGTTGTCTATAGACGCACATCCATCGTTCAAAAACCGGCCGCGTATTTCTTGGCGGTGTCAATTCAGGTGCAGTAGAATTCCATGTAAATCCGTTCCGCATTATGAATGAATCTAGAAGAGTAGTTAAGGTCTTGGTAATTGACAGCCAGTGAGTGCTGCCTCCAGCGTTTAGATCTCTCTGGCTAAAACGGAAGTATGCTCGGCATGATGACAGTTATGAACGGTTGGTGACAGGATTCTGCATAGAGATTGTGTTTAGTCTGTCTGAAACAGTTTCGTTGAAGAAAACACGGCCCAAAGTAGGCAGCGGTGCTTTGTCTTTCGACCAATTCAGATTATCCAAAACCACTAAATAACAGTGCTTGGTGACACAGCAATGACAAATTCCCATGTCTAAATTTCTGAGTGTGATCCCGGTGACGAATCAGCAGGGATGTTTCCAATAACAGAATAACAAATAGTAGGTTACAGAAAGCGTGGATTCCAATGGGGACCTAATTGTAGTATGAAAATAATGCGCAAGATTCTTGCGGCCAGTTTGTTCCGTGAAGACAGCAGTTGCTACCCAACCACTTCCGAGAATGGATAACATGCTGAAAAAATGCTGTACATGTAGACTGGTCTAGAGGGTTTTCAGAAGGTTTTCTGCTGAAGTCGAGTAGTTGAAGACCTCGAATAGATGGGCGGGAAATACTGCCAACGCACACTTGTTCATAACGGTACATGAAGATCATATCAGTTCTGACTGCATGAAAGATTGCATTCATCAATTCATCCTGCACAGAAAATAACGGGCCTCGACAAGCAACCTATCTGATTAAAAATTGGACAATGCAATAGATTCGCGGTCTACTACGGAAGCCTTTTGAGCTAGCAAGTATCAAAGCACACCAGTAGCCCTTATTCCTTTATTCCAAATCACCGCCAGTGAACAGAAATTGTTTTTACATTTGTGTTATACATGTCTTTTGACAGTTTATGACAATCGTTGTTTTGAGGCATTTATTCAGGCACGACGGTGCTCTGTACCCCTAGTAGGTTTGGTCTTGAACTTTTCGCGGAAGTTTGGTGGGAGAAAACAGCCTATTCTCAGCTCATTATGCAGTTCAGAGTGGGGACCATCATGGCGCTCTAGGGTTCATTTTATATGCAAATGGTTCGCTCGAAAAACATTAGTCTTGTGCCTTCCGTATCCAAATGATCTCAAAATTTTTCTAACTTTTCCGCAACTTGGGCATTCTGCGCAGTTTGGGGATGTCACCAAACGTGCGATATATGGGCCGCTATAGCTGGACGTCCAGCAGAAATTGTTCAGTGTTGCTGTTTACTCATGCAGAACATTAGGTTCATTCACTGGTCCCCTAAATGAGGAAAGAGAGTGACTTATGTGCAAACACCAGAACCATATGAAATGACCAGTTGGTATTACCCTAGGACATCACACCGCAGCGACAAACTGGGGCGAATTTCCTTCCTTGCATCCCGTTACCTGCGTTACCTTCGGCAGCTGACTTGCTGGTTATATTGGCACAGATAACTCCCTCGAGAAAGTGTCCACTCCATCTAGGTAGAAGAAAATGTTGACAGAATTCCTCCTATCTCCAGCGGTAATGAATATGTGGAGTTATCTCCCTGACCGAAAGGCTTGGGCGGCCAAAGGTAAGCTAGATGAACATTGAATATGTGGAGTTATCTCCCTGACCGAAGGGCTTGGGCGGCCAAAGGCAAGCTAGTGGAATAGATCGCTTTCCTAGAAGGGTGATCCAGCACTAAGGTCCCCAAGGCTTCCCACCACAACATCTGTAGCCTCTCTGCTCTGTGATGTACTTCAGGGCAGGGATCACACAAACCGCCATTGTTCCTCGACCTCCTATTACCGGAAACTGAACGTGTGGTTTTCATTATTCAATTCTATCGAAAGACTCACACACCAAAGAGGTGGAATATCATCAGAGTATCGTGTGTATTTTTATCATTAATTGGACCTGATATTCCAAGCAACAGCTGATCGGTGGAAAGAAAAGTCAAACAAACCGACAGATTAGCTGGAAGCTTGGGCATCGTTGAACATTCAGTAATACACGGACAGTTCGCAACAAGAAAAGAACCGGATCAGCATGAGAAACCGCGAGCGTTCCAAAATTGAATTCTTTGAGTACTTGACACAAGATGAGACTCCTCGGGAGACGGATAACATCATTTTATTGGAGAATTAGTGTACTCGCCGGATTGTTAAATAGCTTGTGCTTGGTTAGGTTAAAAATCCAAACGATTCATAATCCAATATACTCTCTGAAATAGAGTACTAGTTGTTGCTATTAGTATCGATGAACTTATGCCCTGTCTGCAGAAATCGTTGGGCTCTTATAGTTAATGATGGGTATTAACTGATAGTCTGCTATCATTTAGCATATCTCTGTCTGATATTGTATAAAAATACCCTAGATATCTGGATGATGAGTGCGCCAAGTTCGCTGTCTCAGATATTCATCTGTATTGCTTCACTCGATTCAGACAGGATGCGAAATTTCTCTAATCTGAAGACACCAGTTTGAAGGAAGTCAATCCCAAAACAAAGAATTGCAGTCCTTTCAGAATGCACTTTCTGAGAAGGGTGCCAAATAATATCCGATTCTCAAAGGAGAATGTGCTCTACGTGATTGATCAGTAGTGAATTTGTCTGAACAGTGGTGCTCAGTTCATCGTTTAAGTAAACTCAAATTATACACAGGTAATTTAACCGTGATGGACTTCTGAGTTGTTGAATCTAAAGTGCCGTGCTTGGCATTTCATGTGCAAACATATCTCATCGAATGGAACATGGTATCTTTGACTATCCATAGTTTAGCTCAGTCGGCTACTTTGATAAACAATTATGACTGCGTCCTGAGATGAGTACTTTAAAAGTAAATGACAACAAAAGCTCAGTTTTGTGCTAAGTCACCTTCATTTTGAACTTGTTCCTATCTATGTATGAGACCATGTCTTAATTGCGTCCTCCTGGGACGACCAGAAAAGGAATGTAGGGAAAAAAATCAGAATTGACCATACTGTGTCAGGATCACGAACGCAGACGAACCTGCTGCTGCGCTAGAATGCGAGATCAGTCACAGGAAATACTTGACTTCTTGGTGTGACCCGAAGCAACACCCTTTGGATGTGTTGTCAGTGGCAATATCTGGCTAACGGTGCTACGCGTGTTCTACTCTTAGACTGCTGCTTAATGCGCCTGGCATTTGATGGCTCAACTAGGTTTTATTCAGTGGCGTCCTTATAAGCCCGGAGGAAAGGGCGGTGGCCCCCAAATTGGAGTGGGTTTGTTAGCGTGTTGAACTATTAATAGCTCGGGTACGTTTCCGGGTCATTTATCTGCTTGCCGAGCTTGGCAACTATCTTGCATCGTTCTACTGCATCACACAGTCGTATCATTTCAGGTCCCGATACCCTAAGGCAGGGTGGCCTGTGTTTATTGACTATTCTGTCGTACTTTCTAATACAAATGTGTCCATATTTATTCATTAGTCTGACCATCACCTCATCGCTCTGTCTGGCTAAAGTCCAAGTTTGTGGATAAGCTTGCAAGCTGATTGTCATGCTCGGCGAACAAATAAACGGCCATTTGGTCAATCATCAACCTATGGGTTTTTACTCTTGACTTGTTTGGTGCGGTGTGTGTGAAGAACGTGGTAGGTCATGGTAGGTCGTTTGCACAATTACGAATTGGCTACCATAAATATACACCGGGGTCTACAGCACACAGAGGTTCCGGTTAATTACTTCATATGAAGTTGGGGCGCATGACTATCATGGATCACTTTATGGAATCGTCCATTTATTAATAATCAGTAATTCAGTAGAGATTTCATTCTGTCAGTGAAGCCAATCTATACTGAAAAGCCCAGAATAACTGTACAGGTGCCTCGTCCTCATTGGGTACCACGAAACTTGAAAAGTTTCGAACCCACAACCTTCAGGTCAGTGTTTGAACAATGGATAATCACCGGGTTGCTTAATTCATAATTACCAAGTCGAATATGGCTGTTGACACGACATTGGCTCCCACACTGATTTCAAAAACTTCAAAGAAGCGTATCATAGTCCAGTGCTACCCTTAAAGTTTATCAAAACTATGGTAGTCATCATCAGATACGTTTAATCCACTGATCCTCATTAATTTGACTGTGAATTTGATCACACCATGGTTTTTCTTTGTTTAGAGTTCGTTTATTGGTTGAGTTTGGTGTTCCGAGGACTGTAACAACTGTTTATACAATTTTTATCGTATTGCAAAACGTTCACGTGCATGCGCTGATTGTGTCACGTCTCAATTACCGTGTAAACAGCGTGCGTGAGTTTTCCAAGGTTTAAACACTCTGGACAGTCTCGCTGTCACGTCTCGATTTATCAGACGTTGGTACTAACGTGTCATTATGTATGGGGCGAACTCCACGATTTTTTCGCTAATGCATATGGACGACGAGAATCAATAATGACCGCGAGCTTATTAACTAAGCATTTTCAGATGCAAGAGAGACGCTGAACTTTTAACCAAAATTAGTGCTTTTCAAAGCAACAAAATGGAAACTTTGTACAATAAAATAGATGAGTGACTTATTCAACCGACCTATCGAGTCATACTACAATCGTGGTGAGGCCTGATCCACTCGTGCGAAATCTCCTGAACATGCCATTATCTTGGAATATTTTGTTCATTCTCTGCCTGAAAAGAAATCCTCAGGTTGGATGAGTGATGCGTACCTAACCCTCCATGAACCTGTTCAGAGTAGTCAACCCCACCCCACCGAAAACATTGAAAAACAAATCGGAAAAGAAGGATTGTGCAATAACTTTACAGCCCGTTGCATTTGCGGATGAGGACAGTTGTGAACAAATATCGTGGTGAAAATGACCAGTTCTTGATGGACAGAATATTAAATAGAAAGGGTATGAACACTATACGGAGGACATTAGAGTAATGTTGGTGAGAACAAGATGACCGGGATAAAAATTTGATTATAAGAACTACTACTAATGAAGTAATACTGTCCATCGTTGATTTTGGCGCCGATCAGAGTATGACGGAACTGGTAGCATCAGCGTTTATACCACACGTCCCGTCACCTCGGTAGATTCGAAAATATCCCTGAAAAACAATAAATATATACATGCATATATATATATATATATATATATA
>NW_008751657.1:1398853-1401087 GCF_000715545.1 Opisthorchis viverrini | reverse complement strand
TATATATATATATATATATATATATATATATAGGATTTTCCGACAGAATCACGCTTTCATTGTTTACCGTGTAGGTGAAGTCAGTCTATGGGCTATATGTGTTGCTTATCACCGTCTTCAAGCACTCGGATTTATTTACTACCATATTTAACGCGTGCTACTGGTTGAACTTATTTAGATATCAATCATGAAAAACCGAATACAACCGTTATGAAATAAACTGAAAAGGCAAAGCGATACTAAACAGCTCAAAGACAGTTCTCCGGGCTAGAGGCGAAGCACTCATGCGTTGACAGTGGTCAGTTCCAAAGGAGAGCAATTACAAACTGGCCATCATGTGCATATGCTGAATCGAATTAATCTTGTTTTACTGTATTCGTTCCTACGTGAAAAATGCGTCATCCAAGTATAGTCACTAGTGGAAACGCCGTTGAACGAACACTCACATGTTGATGTCTAGAAATCATCTTATGGTGGAACTAACCTCAACAGTTACTGAGTCCAAAACACGCCAATTCCACCATGTTTATGGCATTTAGGTTATAGCGCAACGTTTAACACCTGTGAAGTTGGGGCTCTGAGTTTAATGCTACCTGGACAAAGTGGATCGTCAGTGAGAAACGGGACAAATTTGGATTAAAATATGACCCGAAGTGCCGCGATCCTACCGTAATGGGACATTGCCCGTCGTAGGTGGACACGGCCGGTGCTACCTATGGGTGCAACAACCGCCACTGGGTTGGCAAACGCCATGGGAACTCGCAGTCCCTAAAGTTAAGTTCGCACAGACTGTGCGGGGTTCCTCCAGATCTTTTAACGCACGGTGGTTCTAATGTTTCCAGTCAAGTTTCTGGAATAGGAATAACGCAATTGTGGGACAAGGTGAAAAAGAGAGGTGTGTATATAAGAGAGCCGCAGTACAAATAGCATTCATGCGATGCCACCGGACACGCAAAACTATCACAGTCCTATTGGCCAAGGAAAATTCTTTCCATGGATGGCATGTTTAGGTACAGCGTGGCTGTTCGGTGCCTGGTTGCCCATGTTTCACTCGAAATTTCAGCAGTAACTGACAAGCTGAGACAACTTTGTAAAAAAACGACTAAGAACTGATGAATGCTCTAAACGACTTAACAGTACATCAGAAGTCTCCGAAATGGAAACATTTGTTTAGGAGTGGAAATCCTCAAAGATCATTTTTTCTCGTAATGCACTACTCATAAGGTTGCTGAAAACTTCTCGACAGCCCACGACCGGTTTCGTCCTTCTTGTGGCTCATCAGATAGGCGCAGTCCCCGAGGTTCCGTCAACCCTATGTTCTACTTGAAAAAAAATTGCACGAAATTAGCGAATATACACTCATTTGCGAATGAAACATGAGGCGGCCTGGTGCAGAACGTTTAGCTGCCTGGAAACATCAAAACCGAGAGATTCAGCTGGGTTCCAGGTAAGTCTCTCAAAAAACCAAGTTAATTTGCAAATGAGTGTATATTCGCTAATCATTTCTTCTCAATTCATACGGTGTCTTCTATGCCACTCATCAAAATGTTATGGGCCATTTTCATAATTAACTTTATACATTCCACAATTTGGCAATTTCGGATGATAACTTACTTATGAGGAGATAGATTTCGGATATTTACATTTGTACGGTTGTATATGCTTGTAGAGTCGTGGCACTCAACAGCCGTTTTTCGTTTGGCAAGATCCAAATAATCTAACCCAATTTATCTTTCCGCACTTTGCAACTACTAATTCGCACAAGATTTGACTGATCTGGTTTGGGGGGCTGACTTTTTGTAGACCACAAGCCGATACGTTTGACTTGGTTTTCTAGGTTTATCTGTCAACTACCAAGGTGCAGTCTGCTTTATTGACCTTAATCAAACGAAAATAGTTGTCCCTCTACAGTGTTTTGTAGGCTGATATTTGCGGGCAATGTTAAATACACAAAATTAGGCTTTGTCAACCATCTTTTCCAGCGTTTCCCTTCTTTTTCTGTGACCTGCGTATAGTTTTGTGGATCAATCACTCATTTTGGAAGGAAGCTTTCATCCTTATTTAAAAGTTCCAGTTCTTAGTTACTTGACACGAGAACATCATCATCATCATCATTGTCAGCTGTAAGAACCGCGTACTGGTCGTACACTGGTTGTAGCTGTCACAGTTTCGTTCACCGGTGATTGGGGGGGGGGTAGGTAGCTGCGCATTGCACGCGCGAGCTGGTAAATTGG
>NW_008751657.1:1386250-1395428 GCF_000715545.1 Opisthorchis viverrini | reverse complement strand
AGTGGGAGAATGTAGGGTTTTCTTTGGGGACCCTGCCCGGAGCCGATGACTCAATAGTCTGACCTGCTCGGCTGCAGGGGGTTGGCCTAACCCGAGGGCGCAGGGAATAAGGCATTAGTGTCTCATTCCTGATGCGGCTGCGCACAGCAGGTGTCTTTTGAGCAGCAATGGGGTCTTTGGCCTTAAAAGTATTTCAACCGTATTGGATAATGCGCCGGCGGTCACGGTCAACCGTTGGCCATTCGGAGTGTGCGGTTTTTGGGGCCGACCTTTTCTAACCCGTCCTTCCTCGGGGGAAGGCAGCACCGCTGCTTCCATAAATTGGACATGCTCCACGTCAAAGTGGCAGCTTTAGGTCGGGTCAAGGTGGCAGCTTTAGGTCGGGACACAAGAACACTGAACATTTTTTGACGTTCTTTGACAGCTCATCACCGATTTCTCTCTTCATGTAGTTCATCAGACGGTATAAGTGTCTGTCACACTAATTCTCTGCTTGAACTCAAATCGTAAGAATATCATAAACGAGAGATTCAGCTGAGTCTGTGGCTAATACCAAAGTGACAAAATAAGAGGAATTCTTAGTAATGTACTACTCATAAGGTTGCTTAAAATCCATCGACAACCCACGACCGGTTTCGCCATTTATGGGGCTCATGAGGTAGGCGCAGTCACCGGGTTTTCGTCGACCTTATGATCTACTAGAAATCGAACTGCACGAAATTAGCGAATATACACTCATTTGCAAACTAATTTGGAACCCAGCTGAATCTCCCGTTTGTGACGTTCTCAGGTAACTGAATGTGCTGCACCACGCCGCTTCATGTTTCAGTCGCTACGATATTCTCTCAGTTGTGCAAAATTTGGTGCTCAGTTAGGATACAAGTTTGCAGGAAATTCGTGGACTACGACTGCCTGATCAGCCCCAGGAAGAACGAAATCGGTGGACGAGTTTTCCGAGGCTCTATGAAATCCAGTAACTTGCTTGCTTCCATCGCGGAAAATTTCAGCTTTTAATTTGGTTCAAGGTGAGCAAAATGTTAGCAAAACAAAATAAACCGAATATTTGGGGGTGTTGATGGTGATGTGCGGACAACCCTGAGTTTAAGGGTATAAATTTAGAGAGGACACCGACGTCGTCAGGTTACTTGGGGTTTCCATTCTAGCGTGCAATTATGCCTTCATTGGTGAAAACACGTATCACCCGCGACGCCGGATCTCCTGACTTCGTTAGTCTGCAATTGGATTATGACTGAATTATCTGACCTAGACTAATAGAGCGTGCTCACCGAGGAAGAACTTCCAAAGGTGTCTGGTAATTTGTCCACAGATCTGCATTAAACGTACATTTTATCCATGCCCTTATTTTAGTCTGCAGTCTCCATTGCAGCTGTTACTGGAATACTGTTAGCGTTGACTTACCTTTTCTCCCCAACTTCTTCCCCAACTGTTCTTCACAATCCAATACGGTCGTTGCCAGAAAGAAGTAACTCCGTATCCCACAAGTAGAACAGCATGGTCCAGACCTTGTTCCGAACATAGCATATGCGGTGGATGACTGACACCACCAAAGTAGAACTAAAAGGAACAGAAGCGTAAATGTACAAGGGGAAGGTCAGTGAGGTAGACCGCCATGCACACATAGCACACCGATACGACTTTACATATTTGCAGATTAAGCAACCTCTCTGATAGATGAGACGCTTTTTAACTGACTGATGAGAAGAAACCTGCGCATTTATTCAACTACCAGGTTTAGGTAACTATTGGAACTTCAGGTGCACCCCTTCGACCGTCGAGGATTCAGTCTTTTCTACTCACAAGCGGTGCACTTTCTTTCTCATATAAGTCACGAGGAACTAATTGGACTTTATTCTATCACTAACATAAGTTTCATTCAAACGGTAAGTTTGCCGAGAAATTTGTGGACAGAATGATGCCAATCAGTCCCCACTAACCGGATCAGAGAATCGGATAAACGTGGTCAAAACTCCCGGGGAGATTCTTTGTACAGCATCTGTGAGCAGATACGAAAAGATAAAGTTTGCTTAGGTTCTAGCTTCCTCGGGTGGAAGAATTCCAACAATATTTACTGTTCCGTGGAGGTCAAAAGACTTTTCGGTTCAACAATTTTACGGCTTCGCCCTTTAATGAAGAAGAAACTCATGTTAGAGGTAACATATATGAAAACTGTGCCTCGTTCCGTGTTTAACCCAGTATGGATCTAACCACCCAGTGACGGTGTCGTGCATATTCCTTGTTTGTATTCGTATCTCAGCTACTCGGCTTATGCTTGGTATTTATCCGTTTTTTACCAGCTTCCAGTTACCAATAATCGAATCCTGTTGTATATCCAAATTCTTCTACGGCTCACAGGTACAGTGACTATGCCCACACTCTACTTCCTGTCAGCAAATACGAAACACGAAACTGTAAGTGACAGGCATAAGTAGAACGCTGATATGTAGTAATCACCATTACTGACCGGCCCGTGAAACCACAGTTTGAGTCTCATAATGAGAACAGAGAGAGAGAGAGTTCATATTAGTTTGCACTCTTATTTCTCGAGATTTAATCTGGCCGACGTTACACACACAAGTTCACACAAAGTTGGTGGTAAGCATTCATTGTTTCAGATATTGGTTGTCAAAATGTTGTCGCTTAGCACCTTCTTTATACTTTGGCGAGTTTTGACAGATTACGTCTCCCAGTGGAACTCGGTCAATCTGCCATTCTAGGCTGCTGGATTCGTCAATAGGATCCGAAACACACTGCTTGTTAATTGCTAAAGATAGAGAAATAAGTTGGAATCTTTCCAGTGACGTGTAAGTTATTAGCGGAATCGTTCCAAAGGAAGGCGGTGGTGTAGCTCTAAAGATCACGTATAACATTCAATCTTACCTGAAGAAAGTTGGCATTCATTCCAACACTGATTGGTCCGTTGTCGGTGAGCCAAGCGGCTAGCTCGTTTTCATCTTTGGACAAGGTCACAGAACTATTGATGTAAGCGGAGATGTTGTTTGGCTTCAAGTTGCAAGTTTCCTTGTGCGCTTCATATGGATAGTCCTTTTCACTCATCAGCCCACCCATTCTCACGATGCTTTCGTAGGCCCATTCAGGGAGCCCACCGTTGCAGGCCTCGTCTTTTTTATCACAGTCCAGAAGTTGCTATGGTACCCGATAGTATAAATAGTACAAGAGAAGGAATACAGCCACCCGGAAATAGGGATGATGGAGCAATACAGTGTCGTTCTCTATCTTTTTATGTGAGGTAAATCAAGGTTTCTGTTTATATGAGCAGTTAGCCAATATTCCAAATTGTGTGCTTTTTAATACAGCTGAGTACCATAAGCCTGTGTGCCAGACCATACTCAAGTTAGCTTTTGTTAAAAGATTAGGCATATTCTTCGTCCAAATTAGTGAGTAACCAAAGGAACAACATATGTCCACAAGAAAAGATTTCCACTGAAACAACTGAATCTCTAGCTAGCGAAAGCCCAAAGTTCCTGCGTTAGTAAAGCCGGGATTCATGTAGTTTGTTGATACTATATCGCCTTATTTTCGCTGGTTCGGTTACCTTATTAAAGACAGATTACCCCCAAGTTGTCACTAAGTTTTGCTTAATCTCGGGATTCAAAGTCCTGGCTGAATAAGAAAGATATTCTGACAGAAACCTCCTGAAGAACTGAGTTTTTTAAAAGAATTTCAGCCCGATGTGCAATTCATACAACCCTCAGTGGATATAAAAGTCTTCCGAGACGCATGTCACGATATTTCCCGAGTACACAGTGAATGTAAGAAACAAATACACTGCCCCCCATACATGATGAGTAAGCCCCATAAAGAACACGAAATCGGCATATGCAGGTCCAAGAAGAAATGCAACTACTCGCGGGATTTCGATGGTTTTATTGACGCTCAGGTGCAGTGGAATGTACCCTTCCGCTACCTGCCTTTGGCCGTTTTGCGTGTACACACTGGGCTATCCAGCATAATGTATTCATTTGCCTGCGCATGTGGGAACAAGTGTGATACAGTGATGGCTTTTCGGAGTATCTGTAAGATCCCATGATTTTTCGATCGTATCACAGTTTGTTCTTTTTTTTCTCAAAAGCGCTCGCCACCCAGAGGGAATTTCGCTGTCAGACTTTTGGGGGAGCAATTGAAAAATCTGATTTCGCGCTATGTATAACTTCTTAACAATGTGGTCTAGCTGTAAAGCATGGGGAAAATTTTCTCAGAATGACATGCTAAGTGATGGTTTCTAAAACTGTCCCATGATATTGGTTACTTCAGGTTATTACGTGCTCTGTTGTGGTTGCAGGCGATGCCAAATAATACGTCGTTTACAACTCTTTCCTGGACTTCAATATAAACAGACGGATAAGAAAAGGCACATTTTCAACATATATACAATCAAATTTGTCTTGGCCTATAAACGGTGCTTACTGAAAACTAGATGGAAGGGAACTGACCTGTTCGCTTAGTGATACAAGCTTTTTTGTTTTCTTATACCACTGTCCCTCAATATTACCGGTCACTGAAAACGCCCAACAGGAACCGCACATTCCTTGGTCTTTGACCTCAGTTACCACGCCATGCTGACGCCAGTCGAAGCTCCCAGGAAGCGGTTTGGTGGGGTACGAAGTAACCTTCGGACGGTTTGACCTTGACGGAGACCGCTTCATGTTGGCGTGGGTGCGCTTGAATTCCTCCTCTAAATAGAAGAACTCTTATCCCACAAACAAGTATTTTTACCTGTGAGATCTGCAAACTGTGTGATTCCGTACCTTGCTGTCCCTTTGTCAAGCACCTGAAGCAGTTGTATCTTTAGAAGATTTGCCTTGAAGATTCGAAGCCGCTTCAGATTATCTGATAAGTGAACAACAATATGAGTTGCTTAACCGAAATAACCTTGAGCGGAGTACTGTTTCCCGTGCTGTTGTTTGAAGAGCGAGTATATGGAGTTGACATTTTTTGGCAGTTCAAATCCGAGGAACTGAAAAAATATGGAGGGAATGGACGTTGTATATATGAACTAGTGCTCGTTTTCTGTTAGACTTTTTAAAATGCACATTTTCAAACCCAGTTCGATTCCATATGGTGTAAAAATCACCAATAACATCTTTTAAACAGTGAAGCTCCAACCCTTTCATCATGTTGAAACGACATAGTGTTTAATTTGGCGTATGTTGATGGAAAAGTCTTCCGACTGTGCATATCTGACTAGTCGAAAAAATCACGGAAGTTTATGACATCCACCTGATTGCGGGCTGATGTTTATACATGGCAGCTGAGTTTGACCTACGTGGATATAGTTTTATGTCTTTTGGTGGCTAATAGAGCTGACAGTAACTATTCGTCGACAGTTTCACATTCAACCTCCCACCCAGGCGTCGTGGCCATAGGTGAACAAACGAAAGGCACAGTCTGTGCTCTTATCTCAGGCTTGATAAGAGAATTTAGGTTACAAGTTAAAACCGACAGGTAACTTGGCTATATTTGGCGCTACTTGCTGAAATATTGTTTTACGGATGATACTGCTTTAGCGAACCAAATTCACCTAAAATGCAGCGAATTTGGATTTGTTTGATATCAGGGGTGCTCGTCCATTTTGAAACTCAATTTTATGCTAATGTGGCTTCCAGTAAAGCGAACGCTTCCATATTTAACGAGACGGGTGGCTGTGCAGTCCGTTTCAAAAAATGCTACAATTTAAAGTGAGCTGAGAAAATAAAATTCATGACTTCTGTATTTGAAACGCATGCCCTATAGATACTTCCCAAACTAAATACCATTGCACAGAACAAATGAACGTAATATGGGAACACAGAATCCAATTTTTTGGTCACTGTTCAGGAAGCCAGCCAAGCAATATTTGAATTTCAAAAGTCAGTAGAAGCCGGTAGCATGTTTGTTTATGGTCGCCTGAGGTGCAGAGCTTCAAGCCCTCTGCCACAAGTTGCTTGAAAGTCAAAATATTATGGAACCAAAATCATTGAGCAGTTTTCATGTAATATGGGCAATAACAACGACAGGAATCACAAGAACTGACGGACTTAACATCTCTTAGGCTACACAATCATAAAGTTCATAACATGGACAAATGCTGAACCTAAAACGGTTAAATACCGGGCACCTAGGCCAATGGTCAGTAAGGGATTAAACGGCTGAGCCACGACCACCTGTATAATAATCTTAGGATACAAACAAAGCAAAAGAAATGATGACCTGTGTGGTTAGGTGTAGATTTATCTATAAGCGTCAACTTGCAAATGGATTCGAACAAGAGGATTTTGTTTTGTGTGAAAAGAGCTTTTGACGAATAGGTGACGCAGTTCGGCAGCAATTGCTTCGTTCAGATAAATCATGCTAAATGATAGCGATTCGAAATCCGCGTGATCTTTAAGAACCCGTAAGGCGGTAGCGTCTGTTCATCAAGTTTTGATCAACTGCAATATGGGTCCATGTCACGTTATCAACAACAAGTCTAAGAAGCAAGTTCACTGTTGATCAGTCCTTCTGACGTTTAATTGCTATTATCTTCAAGGAAGACCTCAATCATCTGTTGTGTTCTCTGACTATATTGCTTGCAAGAAGTATAGCTTGTGTGCAGATCTCTCTCCTAATAATCTGCATTTTTGTTGTTTCTTCAAGCGTCAGACTGGGGTTTCTTAGATAAGTAAATAGTGTTTCAATCACGGGCAATTTTGAGAGAAAACTTTAGGCTATCACTGTCTGCGATGCCACCAGATGCAGGTGTGTACCTTAGGGTACTCTTTTCAAGTTCAATAAACGTCAGTTTGACAATTCACTGAAACCATTACTCCAGTTTCATCTTGGATTCCTTTGAGTCTCTTGCAGAAGAAAACTACTGTGCAAATGAGTGAATGGTAAAAATTGCGTCCAGTTGTGTTCAAGTGGTATATCAGGCAGAAATAAGCTAAGTAATAAGTATAACTTGAGTGCGGCCTTGTCCTAGAATTTCATTTGGAGAAATATCTCCTGTTCGGACATTTCAGGTAGTTTTATGTGGGATGAACCATCTGGGCAGTTTCGAGTCGGTAAACCGTTTTACCTACACACACGTTATTGATACTAGTTAGAGGTAAAAGCTCTAATTGTCAATGTATTTGTTTATTGAAAATGTCTCATCAAAACCTGAATCTTCGACTTAGTACTTATAAAGTGTTCCGTCAGGATCACCGGCTAGTGTACAAACCAAGGTTCATGTACACGGTAGTTTTGTCGAAAAGGCTGCTTACAACGAGCGGTTCAATGGGTCTTAGATGGAGAACTATCAAAGTTTAGAGGGAACAGTCCGTATCAGCTGTAGGGTCAAATAATTGTGTACGTGCCCCAACTTTTTACACTTACACGATGATAACCTTAGGTTAGCACATTAATATCTAAACGTCCTTTGAAACACCCGCAACATAACAAAGACCCTGCCAAAAAGACCAAATCCGTCGTCAAGAAAAACTGTCAGTGTGTGCCTATGTAGGTACCTGGTCCCTCCTATGAGGGACCTGTTCACCTGGAGCACTAAAAAGGAACCAATCACAAGTGAACTTACCTGAAACGTTGTATTTACGGAAAGGAAGTTTTCGGTAATGTGTCATAATGGTGAGAATTTTATTGTGCCAACGAAGGTAACTTCAGGATAATGTTATTGTTCCAAAACCCAATCCAGGTTAAAAATACGTAAAATCCTGGCGCGCAAATTTTACTTTGTGTTTGTAGGGATAGTATCCTACGTCCGTAGGGCGCTCAGAATAGTGTCTAATGGAACTTAAGATGAGTTTCCTTAAATTTAATCGGCCTTAAAGCTAATCTTGCAAGTTAAGCACATTGCTAACTGACTGCTTAGTCTTTAACCATTAACCAAGGGATTGCGAGTTCGACCGCCATGCGGGCCCATATTTACAAAAGCCTTGTACAGCTTCACCCATTCGTCAACGAGCGTTTCACCATTAAGTACAACGTTGGTGACTCAGGTAGCGCAGACAGTCGTTTATTGCATACAGCCATGCTTTGTGTGTTTAATTAAAATCGGTTTCCGTTGCAGTAAATAATGAAACCAGTGACTCTATATTATCCCGCTTTAGCGGAAATAAGTGATCAGTCGATGCTCAAGACCATGGTACGTTGTATTCAACAATGAATAATGGTCACATAAATCTTGTGCTGAGCTATCCAAACACATTTACTGGTGTCTGATCACAGCCACACCTGACGCAATGTTTTGCCGCTGTAAGTAGCGCCTCTATTTAGACCCACATTTTCAAGCCTTATTAAATGCCTTATGGTCATGTCTTGAGGATTTCTGGTAGGTATCCAAAAATTTAAAGTGCTCGAACATTCATAACTTTATTCTTGGATTATTTGTATAGATTCCAGAACCACTACAAAGTTGATGCACGTTACTGATAATGTGTGGACGACTTTTCTGAGAAAACAAAAGCAGAAATTGTGCGTGATAAGCGGGGTAATACATAAATTCTCAGGATGGCGGCTTATCCTTAGTTGGATTGCACAATGAAGGATGATGTTTTCTCCGTTGGGTTGTATATGATTGAAGAGGTATCTTTAAGGTATTACTGTGTGATGAACATGACTGATGCTCTATTCATTGCTCTATTCATTATTCTCTTGTTTTAATATTCCATATGCTGTACATATTCGCCAATTCGAATATATACGTGCTGGTTGCCACTCCGCTGAATTCTGGATTTCTAGTTTGTCGGGTTGTACCGATATACGTACGAAACTTAATTACCACATTTTGGCGTCGCGATTGGAACAATTCATCATGCCTGCCGAAATGGAACCATTAGATGTTAATTCAAATGCGCGTGACGTAGAGGATTATTTGGAACGATTCGACATATGGTGCCTCACAAAATCCGATATGGATGATAAGAAACTCACTGCATATTTCCTGCATTTCGTTGGCAAGGAGGCGTATACTTTAATCAAGAATTTAGTATATCCTGAATCTCCAATTGATATTTCTTACACTGCATTGAGAAAAAAAGTTCTTCAACACTTCAAACCGATTAACTTCGTAGCAGCCGAAAGAGCTAAGTTCAATATGTTAACCCGCTCTCATTCTCAGTCGGTCCGTGATTTCGTGTTACAGCTGCAGACACAGGCAGCCAAATGTGACTATGGTGCCCAA
>NW_008751657.1:1377791-1384303 GCF_000715545.1 Opisthorchis viverrini | reverse complement strand
TGAACATGACATGACTGATGCTCTATTCATTGCTCTATTCATTATTCTCTTGTTTTAATATTCCATATGCTGTACATATTCGCCAATTCTATACGTGCTGTACCGATATACGTACGAAACTTAATTACTTTATACTTTATATACTTTATATCACAGTCGTTTTCCAAAGTTTTAGAGAATCTCAATTTTAATAGTTACGCGTTTTACAAAAAATATGGAGTGAGTCCATACATACTACACTCAGGAGGGTGAGCTGAAAAGTCCGGAAACCAGTAGCCTAGTACGTATTTATTGTACCCTTACCTAGCAGAGGTTCTGCTGGACGTCCTTGGACTTGCGCCTTACTTACTGAAGTTATGCAGTGCAGCATTAGTTGAGCCAGCGGTTGTAATGTAATGGACATAATACTTTTAGTCCTTTGGTTAGGACAAACGGTTTATGTAAATTTCCTAATAGAGATATTGATTAACTTTACGTGTGCTCTTACTCAAAAGTAGGTTTAAACAATTCAAATAAAATAGGATACAATGATCATGTACTATCCTTTACTAACACTAGTGGAAGCCCACTTAGTCTAGCTATCTCACAGCGCTTTGCTGTAGAAAAAACTTTGGAACCGCAGTCTGATTCACAGACGTGGTACCAGAGTTATTGGTTGGCCAAACTGATGTTGAAAGTTTTTTTACAGAAAAATAGAAACTGACTGCTATATTGAATGTTAAGAATATTCTTGGCCCGCTCACTAACAAAAAGCATTTTTGCCATGTTTTTCAGTCTATTCAAAGCCTCTTTAGCGAATTCAACGCTGCGCAGATTTTTCCCATTTGGTAAGCCCCTGACCCTTCATGCTCCCCCAATCATAGATTTCATTGGTTTGACCTGAGAGTTAGCACACTATTCAGCAAGATTTGGACCCATCAGAAAAGACTACGTCTTATACCAGTGACCGTTCTGGGTCGACCGATTAGTTTATGTGTGTTTTTGAGTGTCACATAGGTAGTTTTCAGCGTTGTGCATATCTGCTGTTATCTGCCAACCGCTTCAGTTGGTCTTCGAGGACGGCAAGTTAAAATCAACATAGTTTCAATAGGTATCCTTTAGCTGTAATTAAAATATAGTGAATCAAGAGCAAGGGTGAATTTGACAGAGAGGGAGGAACATCCAAGTTAACAAGTGAATTCCAGCATGATGCATGGTCAATTACTGAGATTAAATCAAATAGAGTGAGCCACTTCGTTTGTGCATAAGGATCCTTGGTGAATAAAAATGCATTATACACGTTTTGTGACGAAATAATAGTCAATCATTCATGGAACTGTATAATTCACTGAATCGGAGCTTTGGTAGGTGAATAAATGGAAACAACAAAAACAGCACAATTACTGGTTCTAAATGGTACGGTTTTTCGTCAAGATGATCTTCACTTATACCTATCGGTGAATCAGAAACGCATCTGGCTGGAAAGTCTGTGCGCCGGTAGCTTATTGGCCAGCTTTCTCTAGTGTTTTTCTCTTTCAAGGTATTTTGAAGTCAAACTGTACAAAAAATGGGGAACGTTGAAATTGCATGGCGGTAGACATGGACGGTAGTGAGTGCTCAACCACATCAATGTGTCTTGCGTCAATATGCCTATAAGTTGAAGCTACCGCAATGTGAGTTTTAGATGAAACTAGAAAGACGTGGAGAGGGTAATGAAGACAGGGTCCAATAACACTCTTCTTGTTCCTATACCTGAATGATCATGTACTATCCTTTACTAACACTAGTGGAAGCCCACTTAGTCTAGCTATCTCACAGCGCTTTGCTGTAGAAAAACTTTGGAACCGCAGTCTGATTCACAGACGTGGTACCAGAGTTATTGGTTGGCCAAACTGATGTTGAAAGTTTTTTTACAGAAAAATAGAAACTGACTGCTATATTGAATGTTAAGAATATTCTTGGCCCGCTCACTAACAAAAAGTATTTTTGCCATGTTTTTCAGTCTATTCAAAGCCTCTTTAGCGAATTCAACGCTGCGCAGATTTTTCCCATTTGGTAAGCCCCTGACCCTTCATGCTCCCCCAATCATAGATTTCATTGGTTTGACCTGAGAGTTAGCACACTATTCAGCAAGATTTGGACCCATCAGAAAAGACTACGTCTTATACCAGTGACCGTTCTGGGTCTACCGATTAGTTTATGTGTGTTTTTGAGTGTCACATAGGTAGTTTTCAGCGTTGTGCATATCTGCTGTTATCTGCCAACCGCTTCAGTTGGTCTTCGAGGACGGCAAGTTAAAATCAACATAGTTTCAATAGGTATCCTTTAGCTGTAATTAAAATATAGTGAATCAAGAGCAAGGGTGAATTTGACAGAGAGGGAGGAACATCCAAGTTAACAAGTGAATTCCAGCATGATGCATGGTCAATTACTGAGATTAAATCAAATAGAGTGAGCCACTTCGTTTGTGCATAAGGATCCTTGGTGAATAAAAATGCATTATACACGTTTTGTGACGAAATAATAGTCAATCATTCATGGAACTGTATAATTCACTGAATCGGAGCTTTGGTAGGTGAATAAATGGAAACAACAAAAACAGCACAATTACTGGTTCTAAATGGTACGGTTTTTCGTCAAGATGATCTTCACTTATACCTATCGGTGAATCAGAAACGCATCTGGCTGGAAAGTCTGTGCGCCGGTAGCTTATTGGCCAGCTTTCTCTAGTGTTTTTCTCTTTCAAGGTATTTTGAAGTCAAACTGTACAAAAAATGGGGAACGTTGAAATTGCATGGCGGTAGACATGGACGGTAGTGAGTGCTCAACCACATCAATGTGTCTTGCGTCAATATGCCTATAAGTTGAAGCTACCGCAATGTGAGTTTTAGATGAAACTAGAAAGACGTGGAGAGGGTAATGAAGACAGGGTCCAATAACACTCTTCTTGTTCCTATACCTGTGTAAAGGTGGCGAGGCTCTCGTCTTCAAGCAATGATCAATGCAGCGTGAAGATCGCTTGGTTGGTGTGCTGCATGTCAACAACAAATTTTATTCCACTGTCACCGATGTTTTTCATTGCGCAGATTGATCTTCCTTGTAATTTTTGACTGGTTCAGGTACACGGCCTTTCCGAAAAATTGGGTCTTCTGCCTTCTAATAAGGCTACCAATAATATTCCGTCATTAATATCCGTAGTCTATACTTATCCAGTGTTTTTGCAAACACCTTGTCTTGCGAGTGAGGATACTAATGTCCACTAAACCTCCCTCCCGACCCAGTTTGTTCAAGTGTTACAGGACCGTGTGAAAGTTGATGCATATAATCACTTGCCGGGTGACTTTTGAGCGGCTATTTTAGAAGCATCCGAATGTATATTATGGCAATTATGTACATATACCTCAGTAATCAATTACCGGCATTTGTCCTTAACACGAGACACGAGAGAAACAAAATAACTTAAGGGCTGTAGCGACTGTATCACATTGATTCATGAGGCTTTGACAACCAAACACAAACTCTGAAAGATGAAAAACGTTGTCAAATTGTTCATCCTTAATGTCATGAAGTGATAGAAGCATTTGGTTGAATAAAGCAGAAAACTTCTCCTTCACTTACAGATGGATGACGTGGTAATCCGCCCCAACCCATGGGTTGTGGAACCACACGAACTTCTCCGATAACGAAAGCGCTATCCATCGGTAGCAAAGGATCATGCGTAACCAAAGCAGAGACTTCCGATAGCTATCTATTACAAAGAATAACATTGTGTTACCGGTCCTTCTCCCAGTCCACATTCGGCTAAAGTCCGTTTTTGCCCACTTCTTTCACCTTCGCAGCCCGAGGGAGCAAAAAGTAATGAAATGTTATAGTGGATCTTCCAACGAATCTGAAATGAGCACATAATTTTTTTATCTTGAACGCGATTTTCTAGTACCTGTGTGTTCAAACCTAGAACATCGTATAGCACAAACGAACGGCCACTGTATCCATATTTTTGCTTCATCTTCTCGGTAAACCACCTCGGATCAGACTGAGAAGTAGGTATTTTCGCCATTTGAATATGATCAACAACATGATTCAGAAGTCTACGGAAAAAACTATTGTCCAAGAAATCCGACGACACAGTCGACTCTTGTGCAGTCCCAACCCCCAGAAAACCCAATGGACTGATCAGTGGGAGGATAAACAGAGACGATAACACCCGCGCTCCTTTCATATTTGTTCCAATTTTCAAGGTCAGTGGTGCCTAATATGGCCCTTTGCGACAATGAAATACGATTTAGGATATGTTCAACAGTACTGGTAGCAAGCCAAAGGCTCTTAGGGTCATCTTGGAACGTTGCTGATTCTGATCACAGATTCGAGCTGCTCATTTGAGAACGACTAGAGATGTATGGGACTTCAACATTAGTGGTAGTGGGTTTTAAGGATACTCGTGGAAACTTTGTGGGGCAGTTTAGGGCCCGGGGCGATCTATGATGAGTGAGAGTATTGATGAGGTGCGAGTAGAGAGATAAGGGAGAAGACTGAGGATAAACCCACCGTTTCGGCGCTGAAGTCAGTGATGGGGGGTCACGCAGCACCGCGTCTGGGATTTTGTTCCAAAAGTGAATCAGCTATGGTCTGCTGATGTACTCCTACTCGAAGTGTTCTAGCCTGTTTCGGAGGCTGTGAGATGGGTCGAAAAAGCCAACTGTAGCACGTCAAGTGCTACTGAGGCTCGCGTGAAGCAGCCCTCAAGCTTATAGTGTTTTTAAGTGAATAGTAGATTTATCCGCCATTATAGAAATTTACACTTGAAACTTTTCCAATACATTAGTGGCAGGTTTCAGAGGAAGGAGGCATACAATGTAGCAGGTGATGGTCAACAATATGGTGTATCAATAAACGTCAGTCAGGTGTTCAGGAATTCTGGCACCTTTAGTGCAAAAACTTTACAGCCATATCGTTGCATGCTGATGGCATTGCGGATGCTTGAGAGTGAGGGAAATGTTCCAGCGTCCAGCGGGCGATGTGGGATGTACTGGTGTGACAGGTAGTCCCGTGGCGCGGAAAACAGGGTGTTCAGCAGTGAACGTTGATGGTTTGCCTAGGGTACAGGTTAGTAGGTTTGCGGTTTTCGGTCTTGGAAATATATGGCTGCAAATGCAGGCAATGGGCTTAGGATTAGATAATCAGGAACATCAAGTCTGTCGGCCGGTTGGAGCTTCAAAAAGGACAAAAACAAATAAAACTGGCTTTTTTATGCCCTGTCAACAGAATATAAAATGAATGCTTACAAGCCGGGATTTACGTAAGCATGATGAGTCGGCGGTGGTGTATCTGCAGGCGGTACAACCTGGAGGAACGCCGTGAACTTAGGCGTAACACGTGCTAACATATTTTCGCCCCGGAACGGTCCCGCATACGGTTTTTTTGTGGTGGTTTTTAGTCAAAACTGACTAGAGAAGGCTTTATGAACCAAAGAAAGTGGCTACCGCCAAGATTTATTTAATACACACCGAAGGCTTTCCAGAGCACCAAATGCCCGACAGAGGAGGAATAAGCCGCGCTGGAACCACTCAGTAGAGACGTCAAAATCCACCAAAGCTGAAACAGATTATTGAAAAATTGAAAAGAAAAGGGTCAGAGGAGCGCGCGGGTCTTAGAAGATATCCGTTGGCATGGAAACAACAGCAGGAAAAAGGGCTACTACTTTGCCGAGAATGACTACGTAGTAGTGCTCACTAAGATGGTATACCGTAGTAGTGCCAAACGTAGTCTCGTGCACTAGTCTTCCGGGTGTTACTTTTGCTGTGGCGTATGTTCAGACTTGAACCTTCCGCGAGGGCTGCCAATGAGGTGCCTGTTGCATTGGGTACGATATCAGAGAAAAATATGCTGCCATATTGGGAGTAAAATGGCAAGTCAGCAGTAAGACTGAAGCGCTTAGTAGTTAACGTAACGAGTTACGGGTCCCAAGGCTTGATAAGGTGTTTAAAGATACGGGACGATCTGTCACAGACCACAGAGATAGTGCAAAATACGCTTAGGTTTGTGAGATTCTTTTGCAGCACCGTAAGGATCCAGTTAGTGAAATGGGTGACCGTTCAAGTTGCCATTGTTCGTTTTATCGTTTGAAAATTTTGAACGGGACCGAAGACTAGGGATTAGGATAGCGCATAGCTGCGGCTGAAGCGGCGGCCATGCACCGTGTGGATATTAATTTGCTAAAAGGAAGAGATTAGCCGGCAGGTGCTTGGATGAATATTGTTATGGGGGAAAATTGCAGATCGCAAAAACCCTTTTCAAAACTATTACACGAAGCGCCTAAAGCGGTTGGCTTACGCCCATCCCAGAGGATGAGTGGGATGGCTGGCAATCAATGCAGGTGACTGGTAGGGACTTTGTTAACAGCGATGGGGAGAACGGGAGACTAACGGATTCATGGATTGATACACAGGATCGAGGCTTTTGCCCAAGTTTCCCGGGTCGGTTTTGTTCTTGTCGGTCAGTGACTGTCGTTCACCTGAAAGGCACAAGTGAAAAAA
>NW_008751657.1:1374234-1376341 GCF_000715545.1 Opisthorchis viverrini | reverse complement strand
TGGGGCTGAGTATAGACATGCATAGTGTTCTCTGTAAGCCTCAGATACCACTGTTGTGTCATTTGTCGGTTCTCCGTTTCTGTCCCTCAAGAAGAACGCGGATGGCCTGTTTCTGCGGCGATGTCTCATGTACTTGAACAGTACGTTTTTGTTTTTTCGAGCGGGGTCCAGAATGGTGGCTTGTTTTCGTATGTTCCATTGGCGGATTTCCGACTTACAGCGATTCCGCATTTTACGAAATGCCAGCTCATCTTCTGTGCCCCCTGTGGTCAACTTTTTGAAAAAGAGTTGGGATCTTTTTTCCAGAAGTCGCTAATTATTCTCGTCGCTTAGCTGAATGTCGTGCGATACAGAAATGAATACAAAGATACCTAGGGCAGGGTATAGACAGATGGACAGAGAAGATTTAGTGCAGGTCAAGTGACCATAGAGTAATACGTCCGATAGAGCAGATTTGATAGTGATAATGATAATGTTTATTTCCAAACCTTTGGGTGGCATACCGTCAGGCGTGATCATAATGTTACAGACGGAATAAAAGTGTGACTGGCGGGGTACAGGGGGTTAGGAAATGGGTCAGCATCATTAGGGGTGGGTGTTATACGAAGCAGGCATGATCATTACCAACCCGGCACGAGCAGGGAAGCAGAGTTACCATGCGTTATTGGAGAGAATATCGGGCAAGACCAGATCGCTGGGATTTGGAAGTGGCGGGCGAAAAAACGAAGCGAAGGAGGACTTTACAAGAGGCTTCCTGTGTGACACATGACAAGAAAAGTGTAACCGTTGAAAATGAAGAACCAGAGCATCAGATCAGGTGAAGCATCCGGTTATGTTGAACTAAAGCCTAAAACCACCGTTAAGGCCTCGAGGCCTTGGACTGATGGGCTCATGGCTAGTGTCACGAGAAATGTGAGTATGGATGACAGGGTGGAGGGATTAGCAGAGCGGATGGGCTTCAACAGAAATCAGAGAAACATGCTGTGCAGCGAAACTGTAGAGACTCACTAATGTCGCTGTTGTGGAGATGGGCATACTTTTTCCTTGGGAGATTGAGATGATGGCAATGCGCAAGTCGGAACACGAATTGTATGGAAAGTTATTGAATTTTGTGGGAAGCACAGACACATAAATGGTTAAAGCTGAACAAAAATTTCGTCGGATTGGAAGGACCATGTCATGGAGGCAGCTATGGCCATTTAGGGCTTTTGTCGTATTTGGAGTTATTGGAACGAGTGGGCGAGATGGCACGGTCAAGAAATGAAATGGAATGGTTGTGGATGTGCTATCAAACTGGGTACATCAGTGTCGTACCATTCTTAGCCTGACATGCTTCAGTCTTCGGACAGCCTCGTAACGGTCGTCACATTTAAGGTGATTGGGCCAGGATCCGCAGTTCTTTGAGCAGCGGGATTCATCTCAGGTTGGCCGAGGAAACAAGGTGGAACGAAGCCGATGTGGGGTCGAGGGGTTTTTTGTCCGTTTGGGGATCCTGTGGTGGTAGACCACAGGCCAAGTAGATGGGATAACAGCCAATCAGTTCGTCCAAACCGGGTATTACCGAAGTTCAAAGCTTGGGGAAATGAGGGGCAGGGAGGAGATTAGTATAGCATGGTGGGTTTGAGGAGACATCAAATAGAATAATGTACAATAATATACGTAGAAAGAAAACTTAACGTCTGTCGCGATTAGGGTGATGAAAAATCGTTATATGGAATAGGATATAGATGGAGTTGTACTTAATAGACTAGCCAGTTTGCTAACGTACGACATTAAAGTACAAGGGATCTGGTGAAAGTCGATATAAGCACACTGGGTGGTAATTTGGTAAGGGAAATCAGACGTATAAGGGCTACTGGGAGTGATCTTCCGAGATGATGGGCCGGTTAATTTGGTATTCAATATATGAGTTGGGAAGTACCAGGAGAGGAAGTATGTGCAAGGGAAATAGTCACCAGTCCCCGAAGCACTGCTATCAGCCTCAATCCGTAACTGGCAAATAAGAAGCCTTTGGGCACTATTCTTGAAGGCTCGTAGCGGAGGGCTACGAAACTCTATGCGCATATACCTCGTCGCATATGTTCACTCCTGGGAGCAGTAGGTGGGT
>NW_008751657.1:1356692-1368430 GCF_000715545.1 Opisthorchis viverrini | reverse complement strand
TGTTATACGAAGCAGGCATGATCATTACCAACCCGGCACGAGCAGGGAAGCAGAGTTACCATGCGTTATTGGAGAGAATATCGGGCAAGACCAGATCGCTGGGATTTGGAAGTGGGGGGCGAAAAAACGAAGCGAAGGAGGACTTTACAAGAGGCTTCCTGTGTGACACATGACAAGAAAAGTGTAACCGTTGAAAATGAAGAACCAGAGCATCAGATCAGGTGAAGCATCCGGTTATGTTGAACTAAAGCCTAAAACCACCGTTAAGGCCTCGAGGCCTTGGACTGATGGGCTCATGGCTAGTGTCACGAGAAATGTGAGTATGGATGACAGGGTGGAGGGATTAGCAGAGCGGATGGGCTTCAACAGAAATCAGAGAAACATGCTGTGCAGCGAAACTGTAGAGACTCACTAATGTCGCTGTTGTGGAGATGGGCATACTTTTTCCTTGGGAGATTGAGATGATGGCAATGCGCAAGTCGGAACACGAATTGTATGGAAAGTTATTGAATTTTGTGGGAAGCACAGACACATAAATGGTTAAAGCTGAACAAAAATTTCGTCGGATTGGAAGGACCATGTCATGGAGGCAGCTATGGCCATTTAGGGCTTTTGTCGTATTTGGAGTTATTGGAACGAGTGGGCGAGATGGCACGGTCAAGAAATGAAATGGAATGGTTGTGGATGTGCTATCAAACTGGGTACATCAGTGTCGTACCATTCTTAGCCTGACATGCTTCACTCTTCGGACAGCCTCGTAACGGTCGTCACATTTAAGGTGATTGGGCCAGGATCCGCAGTTCTTTGAGCAGCGGGATTCATCTCAGGTTGGCCGAGGAAACAAGGTGGAACGAAGCCGATGTGGGGTCGAGGGGTTTTTTGTCCGTTTGGGGATCCTGTGGTGGTAGACCACAGGCCAAGTAGATGGGATAACAGCCAATCAGTTCGTCCAAACCGGGTATTACCGAAGTTCAAAGCTTGGGGAAATGAGGGGCAGGGAGGAGATTAGTATAGCATGGTGGGTTTGAGGAGACATCAAATAGAATAATGTACAATAATATACGTAGAAAGAAAACTTAACGTCTGTCGCGATTAGGGTGATGAAAAATCGTTATATGGAATAGGATATAGATGGAGTTGTACTTAATAGACTAGCCAGTTTGCTAACGTACGACATTAAAGTACAAGGAATCTGGTGAAAGTCGATATAAGCACACTGGGTGGTAATTTGGTAAGGGAAATCAGACGTATAAGGGCTACTGGGAGTGATCTTCCGAGATGATGGGTTAGTTAATTTGGTATTCAATATATGAGTTGGGAAGTACCAGGAGAGGAAGTATGTGCAAGGGAAATAGTCACCAGTCCCCGAAGCACTGCTATCAGCCTCAATCCGTAACTGGCAAATAAGAAGCCTTTGGGCACTATTCTTGAAGGCTCGTAGCGGAGGGCTACGAAACTCTATGCGCATATACCTCGTCGCATATGTTCACTCCTGGGAGCAGTAGGTGGGTGCGTGTGTTTTGCTTGGTTGACTTCGTGGGCTATGGTAAGGTGCAGGCACAGTCATGACAAGGGCAGCTAAAGCCCCGCACCTTGATGCAAGCCATGGGCATTATAGAGTCTCTAGGCTATTTCATCTGTGTCTTACCTATGAATTTCTTTTTTTAACAGACGGGAGGCCAGGTCTTTCCTTTCTTCCATCATCCGTAGGTATAGCTTTGCCAGTAAAATGATACTACCGGGACAGGCCCAGCCCAGCAGTAACAAACGGAAAACTGCAGCATTCTTTTGTTGATTACCTGATCTAATAGCCATGCTCAGAAACGCCGGTGATGACCGAAGCACCTGTACTACTGGATGAGTGGCGGGTGTACGAACCACCATGGTGCAACGCAACGGGGCGACCCTCCCCTAGGACGTACCGATCACCACACGAGATTTTCATCCCCCGCGCATGCTTCCAGATACGCATGGCGGAATGCCAACAAGCAGTCATAATTGCGGCTTGTGCATTAATGAAAAACTCCCGCTACCAGACATTTTATCCGGTCGGGAGAAAGCCAAGCCAGTAAAGCAGCTCAGCCATTTGGAACCACTAAACTACAAACAGCTGCTCGGGAAAAGAAGGTCAGGAAGGCAAATGAGGCGGCAGCTACCATTGGGACAATTAAGACAGAACGAAGATGGCCAGGGCGTATGGACCAGGGTTAAACGGTGATGGAGCGTGATCTATCGAGCCAAATGTTGGCGTACCGCAGTGTTATGTGCGCGTGCTGAATGGGCTGCGAGGCGTATTATCCGTTTTCTGGTATGAGAGACCCTGACTTCTATTCATTTTATGTTGGTTGGGATTACGGAGGACGAGGCACCACTCATTAAACGGAGCGGGTGTGGTAGTCCAAGGCAGAGACCTTGCTGAGTGGAACATGGTATAAGTTACTTTAGGCAATTCAGAGAAATGGCAAGGTTTAGTAAGTCGTTGGACTATTTTTCAATTAGTTTTCACTATTTTTCCCTCCATTAACTATACCATTACCAAACTCAGAGTTGTTCTGGACTCCGTTCATAAAGGCGATCATGGGGATAGTTGGGCATTAAGTAGGGAGGCTGTGGCCTCACAAGTAAGGAAGTTGTTTACAGGCTGTGAAAGCGTATGTTTGTGTGATATTTAGAAACCGATTGGTAAGGCTGTTTCAGATGCAATCGTAGCAGACCAGGAAAAAGTAGTGTCGTAATGTTGTAGGCGCTTGAAAACACACGAAGAGGTTGATGGATTTACGGAATTTATAGCCTATAAATGGCTTCACGTTTAGCCTAGCCTCTGCATTTCGGTACTTTAGATGGTGTAAGAGAGTCGAATTTGGCTTTAGCCGTCTGAGACATAGTGGCTCAAGGCCTACAGCGGGAGCGGTAGGAGAGGGCCGGTCTGTGGAAATATTTTTTTGGTGAATCAATACTGGACGGTCTCAAGTGTCAGCCTACAACTTTGGACAAAGATAAGAGAAAGCAGAACAGAATTCTAAAATTTGTTGCACGCACAGCTTAAAAATCGCGACCTTTGTGTCTCGAAGATGGAAGAAGCGTAAAATTAGAAAACAAAGCCTGTGTGCCCGGCCAGCCTGGAAATATACTTGCCGAGAAAACTAAAGATGCAAGAGTATCTGAGACCAAGGTCTTTGAACGGAGTTGTATTAATTGTAAAAGTATCAGGTGGGACGGACCACCGGCTGTTTTTGCGCAGTTCAATCCTTCTAGTCGTTCGAGGTCAGCCAGCCACATGAGGCTGAAGACGTGCGAAGATATTATGTACGGGTTGGAGTTATCACTTATCAGCTTGTTCCGCCACGCTTCCGTGGATTCTAGCCACAAGTCTATTTAGTTGCTATCAGTCAGTTAGTTGGATTTTCAAGAAAACATACTCCTTTCCCGGGTGTCAAATAGCTCTTAAGTTCAAATGTAGCAAACTCAAGGAAAACCCATCTGAACTATCTTGCGAAGGATCTCCATGTGTTTATGTTTCAAAGGTAGTAACCGCATTACGGTACACAGAAGGAAACTATGAAAATGCATAAAAACACTACACAAACGGTGAATATCGAGCAAAATTTCAGCGACATGCATTCCTGTAGGTTAGTGATAAGATAAAATTGGACACGTTTTCCAGTCATCTACACAGTGCGTACAACAGAGGCACGATGGAAACCGTCACAAAGAGGCCGTAACCCTCCAGGTTGCGGCACTTCATGTGCCTCCATGGTCCATTGAGCTATGCTTGGAACCGCTGTACGACAACAGCAGAGCACATCATACCAAAGTTGAACGAACAAAATCCGAAACGCAGTCTCCTGGCCCTACGGGTTAGGGCTAAGAACATGGGTGGACACCTGCTTCCGTCAAATTTTGAATATACTTGCATTTTCCGCTATATACCGCTATTTCGCGGTCAAGCTTCTTTGCCAAATGCTTATATTGAGGACCCTATTCTCCATTCTGTTTAGATGTGGGCGCTATGACAGTAGCCCAGCACACATACAACAATAAATTTCACGCCCACACAAAGCCAAACAACATCAGCTATCACGCCGCACCATTAGCTGGGCCACCTTAATTGCTGCATGCAGCAGGATGGGTGTGTTAAAACCTGCAACTGCTGATGCATCCTTCTTATTACACGCCCAATCAATAATTTCCTCCCTGTGGGATCGTATGAATTCCTTCGTTCTGCATCGGTTTTTGTGGTGATGTTTGCGAAGTATTCGGTGCTTATGTCCTCAAACGGTTTAGAGTCTCCCTTCGGGAATCGACGCCCAGGCTGTCTGGTTTTATTTTCGTGCAATGACGCAAGAATAACAGTCGCTGCCGCTGTCACACCCAATCGGCTAGACGTTGATGTCAGAAACACAAACTAGGGATACGTTCAAAGTGCATGGGCTAAATGTTTTGCTGTTTTGCAGTCGCTTCCGGCTGCGAAACTCTGGCAGTCCAAGGGCCACTACCTCAACATGGACGATGTTTGATGTCATCTTAAGTTACCAGGCGGAAGGGTTATCCCATGACTGCATGCCTTTTGGCAATAGGCTCTATAATTTCCTCTTGCAAATTCTTGCGGAGAGGTCGTTGATAGCTGCCCGCTTGCCGTATCCGTTTGTGCCTTTACGGACCGTAGCTTCGGCTATTTTTGAAACATGTGTAAATTCCGACCATGTGTCCGCCCGTAGTAAGCTCTTCCATCATTTTACAGGGAGGTCGCGTGTAGTGCAGAAGGATGGCTTATCTAAGGAGGATCGGTAAACCCCATATTTGGACAGATATCTTAAATTTGTTTGTTAGATTTTCCAGTTTGTTTGTCTCCGGAATTCGAAAGTTGACAGCAAGCAAGACAAAGCAAGGCCGCTACTTCTTTTACGATACTGGAAGCTTGAAATTCACCTCTAACAAGCCTGCACAAGCGCTGATTATTGGTAGGGCAGTGGCGCCTCTTGAATATGAAGGGAATGCGTTTAACAATTTTATCATAATTTAGCTCGACGAATATTCAGATCCGAGTGTAAGTGTGCGTGCGCGTCACCCATAAAGCTTGGTGGACAAGGAATGCTGGGACGGTGAAAGAGGTCCAGGAAGCCTTGAATGCTCCAAAAAATTTCAGTTGATCCATGGAACCCGAATACGGAAGCCACTTTTGCGCAAAACCATCAAACGGTGCAAAAATCTTGAGTGAAGAACGCCTCGGCCTCTGGGACGGGCATTTCTTAGCCACCCACTGCCACCCATTTGGATTCTGGTTGAGATGGAACGCTGAAAGTTTATGGTGAAATTTTATTCGTAGGTTTTAAGCACCGCTGAGCCCGGGATAATGTCCTGTCAGCATTGCTCAAGTGAATGGTGAAGTTCTTGGTCAGTACACGCTTGATCTCTATATCTGCAGCCGGGGAGAATCGGCTGTAGTAGCAGTTTTCAGAAAGATTCCTGAACTCAGTGCTGTGATCACAGGGATCCAAGTTTATCCCATTCGTAACAAGAATGCTAGTATCGCTTGTCCTCTTTCACCCTGTGATGTTTGGTTGTGCACGGATTCGAAAGTGGAATACAGGAGTTTGCCCTAGTAAAATTGAGTTGATAAAGTCATCACGCTCCATCAAATGCTCAAAAAAACGTACAGACCACCCACATATTTTGGAATTTCTGGATTTCTAATACGTATCTGGCTCGGGTGAGCTATCCGTGTACCTTGACCTGCCTGTCCATCAATGAATTATCAGAAAGTTTGGTAAAATAATACATTCCTGGTGTTCTGAGACCTTTGGATCCGTGAGAAAATGCAAAAAGTCCTCGAAATGCCTCCGCACGCTAAACTTGTTCGTCACTGGCGGCCACTCTTTCCATTCCTGCTAAATTTCATGATCCGTGGAATAATGAACACTAAAAGATTTCCGAAGCCATAGTGTCCGAATAGATTCCGATGGAATCCTTGTCTATCTGAAATATGCAGGTGGCATTTTTGTTGTCCTCGAAGTTGCAGGTGTTTTAGGACGAACTGACAAAAGTCATCCCGTCCTTTGGCATGCTGCTTGCACCCAAATGAGTAAGCCGATGGCTCAAGACACGTGGCCTCAAAACGCGTCACCCACAATCTGTGGAGACAGAAGTTGTGGGGTGTTTTACGCACACTGAAAGTCGTATTGGTTCGGATTTCAGTGTGACAGATGAGGTCATTTCACGAATCTGCAAAGTACGTTAGTGTTTGCTTATTTGAGCCACCTATGACGTCAGGGTGGTAAATTCCTGAATTTCAGGGTACATTCGTATCATCCAACATTTTGGGGGTGTTTTGTTGCGTGGCCGTCAAACGTCACCTGTTTGAGCAGCGAAACTGAGACGTGTTTGGGTCCTCCATATTTGTTGTCTCAGAAACAGCGCGTGTGTGCATTACTGCCGGTGGAACTCTAACGGGAGATTTAGAAGGTAAGTTTCCTGTTATGCAACGATGATTTCCACCGGAGGATGTGTCCGGCCCGTGAACTTGCACAGGGTTGACCATGCAATCCACATGCTGAACTGTAATGTGTAATGTTTTTCTTGCTCGTGACGGATGCGGAGCGTTTGCAAGCCTGTCAGAGAGGTGTGGTCGGAGCCAGATGGTCTCAATGCTATTGTGTGACTAATCTTCCAGGATGATGGCTACGTGGTTCCCATTGTGGATGGTTTAGGAGGCTGCAGGTTATGGCTACTGATCTATAACAGTGTCAATCTGATTATCGGTTTCTACCTCCATTGCTTGAGTAGGTGTCAGTAGGTGTAAGTACACTTACCTCTCGGCAGTAAGCTACCAATATGCCTTTTCCCATGCTTTTTCATCCCTTTCTACACAATAATGCTTTCAGATAAATCATGGTTGTACGATAGCAAAGTATACACTTCGAACATTTCTGCAATGCTGTCCAGGTTGATGATGTCATGCAGGCGAACAAGTCAGCAGCCCGTGCATTTCTGGAAAAGGACGTCAGGATGTTTGGTTTGATGCACTAATATCGTTGCTTGGCCTTCGTTAATCACTTTGAGTATCGTTTGGCAATGGAACACCGGACAAAGCAATGCTGTTTGTATTTCCGGCATTTGGGTCACGATGGTCCCTGTAGACTCTTGTTTGTCTCGTGCAAAGCTAGAGGTGCAATCCTCTTTCAGAGTTTTTCTAACTTATCCGTCATGCTTATAAGTTTGCGACCTTTTGGTCATACGTTGTTTTTAAACAACCATGTGCATTTCAAGAGTACCTTGAAACGACTCCGGAAAAATAAGTCTGGGTTTTAGTGCATGTGGACATTTTGCCTTGTCTATTCTACGCTCTGCTGCCTGGCGACCCAGGCTGGTACATAGCAAGCATAACTTCGTTCTGGATAGAGTCTCGTAGATTACGGCAAGACTGTTTGAGCACCCATGTATAGGAGCATTATATAAGTGATATTTCTAGGCTCCAAGTCGACGACTATTGCCTTCCAAACGCACTCGTGCAAATGCTCATGTCCCAAAAGTTTGAGTGTATCACACTTTCTTTTCATTTGCATACTTGCCCTAAAAAATTTCCCCTATGCTGTTCAACAAAGGCAATCTTTCCACAGCTTTCTTCTGATTGCGTCACCAGCAAGCGTTATGACGAGCTTCACTGTCTGAAGCCCGCACACAAAAATCTTGTCTAGCTGCCAACTATCCTTCGTGTCGAAATGGACCGTTGCAACTAGGTGGATTGTTTAAAGAGGCACGACCGTTTGGCACGTTCCACGCAATTACAAGGTGCGGATCCGTGCTGCGAAGGTGCATCCTATGATTGCTCGTACCGCCATTCAGGTGGAACGCTCTAAATTGTGAGCTGTTACGCGTGCACTGGAGATGTGCCAGCTCTTACAAATTCTGACGGATGAAGTCAGTGCGTATGTTTCAAACGCCCAAATTGCGTTTAGCCAGCTGCGCTTTATGCAACACCGAAAAGTTTCGCATTTTGTCTCGGAGGGATTTTGGCAACCTTATGCGGCTATGGCTCCTAGGCACTGTGGAGTAAATACTAAAAACAAAAATGTACTTTTGACAGCTGATATTCCAGAACAACAAGTCAATCAACCCGGATCAGCAAACCCACAAAAATTTGTTTGGGAAGTGAATCTTTAGCGAGTCGAAGGGTGCGTCCCTTAAACACTGCATTCTATAATGCAGGTTAAGAATGCCGAAAACATGCTCTGCATTCACCACTAAAATAAACCCAAGAAAATCGTCGTTTCCTCGACCCAGCTGATAGCGGTGGAACGCTAGGTGTATAAATGTGGCATGACTGGAAGGGCTCAGGGCGTTGCCGAGCTGGCGCTGTATTCCCAACTAAAACACAAGAAGACACGCTGGCTGCTGATTTATGGGCGGTATAATTCTTTGAGGCATTTGGATGTTCCTGCAATCTCGTTTTCTTTCCTTCTTACAAATAAATTTCTACGGCAACAACCTACCAGTGCGCATCATTGTTTTTAGGTCCACCGAAACACCTATAATACTTGGTAAAACGGGTGAAATATCCGTGGTATGTCAAAGGGGAAAGGATATATTGAAACTTTGGCGAATCCTGAGTTTGGGATCAGGTTAGCAGAGGGTCTTTCATCCATAAGCTTGAACAAGCGAGGGACGGAAAAATTAGAAGAGCAGCGCCTGTAGAGAAGTCGCAAATTATCTTAAATGAGAGCTTTAGTGTTAAGTCCGAAAGCATTTTGGGAGCGACGTGCTTGAAGACGCAACCATTTGTCTGTGGATAAGAATACAAAGATGCATGAGCTCCTGGTGGCCCTTCAGGTCTTGGTAAACTAAGATAATTAGCTAGCTATACAGCTATACAGCACTGTCATACCCGATGTGATGGCACCCCCGCAACCATTTTCTTCAGAATCTCAACCGTAACATCTCGCCCACTCAAGCCTGCAGCTGCAACTACGAGCAAATTTTTCAGCTGGCCCCGTCTCTGGGACGAGTTCTTTCGTACCTGATGAATTTTTGCTCAGATTTGGCCAGCCTGGTCTTCTGCTACAATTTCGGCTTGCCTTTTCCACAAGTTCAACTCCGTTACGGTGTTCGATCCGCTCTATGCATTACCACTATGTCTCCATCCAAACTATCCCTTGCACCTGACTTCCCTACAACAGTGCAACCAATGAGTCTGTTTTGTTTCAGATCAAACCACATTTTTAAGACGAAACTTGCCATATGCTCCAAATTCGAGTTGTTACATCTTCGTCTCCACTTTTGCTCGTTGTGACTCCGGCCGTTTACCCAACCGCTCAAGGGCGCTCATGGCCAGCAATGGTCTTTAGTTTTAGTTCATGTCTTTATATTGGATGGTGCTCATGCCCGTTGTTCCCTGCAAGTTGAGAAATAAACCTATTATTATTATTTCATCGGATATTTCCCACTGTTTATGACATTATCCTCTTTTCGCGCAATCCAAACTACCCGCACACCCCTAGTTATGCGTGATTCTGACTGTAAACGTAGGAGCATGCTAGACGGTATGCCGCGCACGAGTTGGGAATAAACATTATTATTATTATGAAGTTGTTTGGCGAGGCTCGAAGGGGCCGAAACAGGGCGCAGCGGTGAGACAAAGCCGTGGGTGTTGAGTCTGTTTTTGTTTTTGCGGTGAAGGAATAACTCGTCCCAGCTTTGCGCTGCAACACAATTTCGCAGGAATCCAATATATAGCAGGACAACTACAACATAATTTAAAGGGCGAAGGAAACTGTAGGGCAACCGAACATCCGGCTTTAGCATACGATGAGCTACTTGCCGCAGAAAGCATGAGGCCTGTCACATTGAAAGATTAGGAACAGCGACTGACCAAATTGCATATAAAGGACGTCAGCAGCGTTCTGAATACCTAGTCATCAGGTGGAATAAGTTCGCAAGATCTGTGGAATCTTGAAGAGTTTAAAATGACTGACGGAAATTCCGTTTTGACACTACACAACAAGTTTTTGAAGATGTTTCTTGTCTATGTGGTGAGAAAGCTGATGGAATTAAGCATTGGAAAAAAGATTGGAACCAAAGTGTTGGACCTTTACTGGTGGCCAAATGGAGGCAAAAATGAATGCTCGAAAAAGATCGAAATCGACGGAAATTCACACTTTTATTTCAGGGTACGAAGGGCAGTTGCCACTTTGCCAGGACCTCAAAACAGAAATAAAAGGCATGGACAATAATGGGGGCTTTGGAGCAATCGGAGTTCGGTGGCGAAGGACAAGTTTGGACAGGCTGTATTTGAGATGGCCAGAATGTGGTGCAGGATGGGCATCAAGAGGGGTCTGCGATTTAGAAATCTAGTGAATCGGCGCGGATTTATTCAAGACCGACTGGCACTAGACGAATTAGGGCGCGCTACTAAAAACTCCACTACATGAAAATTGTGTGCAAGTGTAGGCAAGATATACCGGTGTTAAACAATATTTTATTGGTGATATTTAGATCTCAGATGGTGTTTTCTAACAAAAGTGCGCGTAACGGCCGTGGAGAATGGCCCTTGTAATAAACCAAGAAGATATTTACAGGGCGCAGGAATCAGATATTCGGGAGAAGCCTGATAAAGGCGGTGGATTCTGGTGAGCGGGCCTAGCGAATCATCCATATATTTGAGAAAGGGCGTCTTCCTTGGGTGAAATGAAGACAATAATGCAAAGTTCAATGTAGGGTAAATGCCACCGCGTCGTCAGCATCTCAGGGCAGAGGTCATGGATCGCAATGAGTGCACATAGCCTAGTGAGGATGTCTTACAAAACCTTGATCTCGGGATGCAGATATGGGAGGGAAGAATTAGTGAGTAGTCCATTCAACTGAGCATTAAAAAGAACGTAAAAAACTGCCGCTGGTTAGCCAGCTGCGATTGGGCGAACAGCCAAAAAAAGTACCGGTTTCGAGGTGGTGATATTCAGAATGAAAATAGGGCCAAAATTGGCCGATAGTTTGGTGGAGTAGAGCCGTGCGTGTTCCTAGGAATGTGGTGCGGAGAATATTACAAGAGAATATTACTAGAGAATGGTGTTCACTGTTATTGGCTTTTATACTGTAGACTATAGGGCAAACGCTTAATATGCTGAATGCAAGATCTTCAAGACTTGGGTTTTTGACACGTTGTAGAATAACCGTCTGGTATAGATGAAAAACAAAATCCTGTCGGTTGATATCCGAACGCTGTGGAAATACAATGTGATAACAGACTCATTTGATGAGAACGTTTGACGCCGTCGTCAGCTACGAAACGGCTTATTCCATGAGAATCTAGCAGCTGGAATCGCGAGGAAAAGGGCTATTAGCTATGCTGGTTTGGTTCACGGATTCACGGATTGATACACAGGATCGAGGCTATTGCTCAAGTTTCCCGGGTTCTTGTCGGTCAGTAGCTGTCCTTCACCGGAGAGGCACAAGTGAAAAAAGGGTGTAGCACTGCTCTTAATGTTCTCAGCGCGGAACATTATGCTTGCCAGCGCGAGGAGACGCATAAATAAGTGTTTGATAATGCTTTAAACCGGGTACTAGAGGAAGAAAAAAATCGTTTAATGAATGTGTGTGCTCCGAGCTAGAAAACTTTCTTACTACGTCCCCGCCGGGTGTTTTCTGGGTCAACGGGAAAACGCCTGTTCGCCAAGCTTTGTTCAAACAGGGCGTAGGTAAGAATTAAGTACCCTGGGAGGCGACGGTACCCCAGGGGAAAGAGATCA
>NW_008751657.1:1345365-1355554 GCF_000715545.1 Opisthorchis viverrini | reverse complement strand
AAGAGCGGTTTGGGAGAAATCCGTGTTGAGCTGGAGATATCAGGTTGCTGGAAGTAAGGTGATCTAGGATGGCTCGCTTCAGAATGTGTTCCATCATCTTACATGGCATGCTAGTGAATGTTATAGGCCTGTAGCTGCTAGGCGATAGTCGGTCACCAGTTTTGTAGATTGGCGTAACAATCGCTTCCTTCCAGGCAGAGGGAAGGTAGTTAGCGTTGAAAGAGTATGGTTTTTTGTCCAGTTGCTTTGGGTGAGTCTAGCTGCAGGCTGAATGGTAGGTGTGAGGGGTTATTTTTCCGGCTTGACTGTGCGACAGGTTAACTCCGTCTTTAACCCAGTGTCTGACTAGCTCCTTCAAGGCTATACCGTTCGGTGTCTGACAATGTTTTCATGCCATGTATTGGGTGCTCTATTTAAACCAGGAGCAGACTGAATCGCTGAGAAAGAGTGCTTGGCAGGGAGGCGTGCTGGTGCACATCATTGGGGTCAATGCCTGAGTAAGTGAGTTTTCGTAGCCGAATACTTTTTTCTGACAAAGCAGCAAACCAGGGTGGCATACGTCCTGTGCCTAGCCCCAAAGATTACTATTCGACTAAAACAATGTCAAACACCAAAGAAAAGGAGATGGTCCACAACAAATGAATTATTGCAAGCGGCATATAAAAGGTAGACAAGGATCAGGGGAAAAACAAGAACGCGCGGGTTACGCCCTAAGTGACCATGGTACAGACAGTTTAAGCACGCATATCCTGCTAAATCCAAGTGGCCTGGAGGAGAAACCAGCGTCCACAAGTCAAACAAGGGTATAATTTTGTGGCCTGCCATGTTTCAGAAAACCCGGATCCGCGCTGGGCCAAAGTTTTTGTTTGTTGACGTAGGCGAAATTCCAATCTTTCAAGACGCACTTGCGTCACCACGCAATTAAGAAATTTTAAACGTATCTGCAAAATGTAAAAGCGTTTTTTTTGCTTTGTGATAGAAGTTGGAAGAAGGAAAGCGTGGTAGTCGGTACAAAAAGAAATACAACACATTCAAATGACCAAACAACAATTCCTGACTTTTAATGTGGAACCGTTGATTCAACAGTTTACGTAGTTGCGCAGCAATGTAAAGACGTAAACATTTTTGGCTCTTTAAAGCATGTAGCACCGTACTTAAAAAGGAATCTAGGGGGTAGGTCTTAACTTCAAGCTCTTTTATCGGTTGCTGTGGCCCGGGAGCCTACTTGGTGATTGTGCACAGTTTACATTGATTCTCGATTTGGTAGAACTCTTGGCCTTGTGTGCTTTGTGTTCTGGAAATTTCTGTCCACTTGAATCAGGTCCAGATTGGGGGAATTGGGGGAAAGGCTACATGCAATTTAGTAGGTCCCAATCCCTGAATTTTTAACGCCCCACCTAACACACCCTTCGGGTCCAGGTTGGAGCCTAGACAGGACACAACACCCTATTGGAAGCAAAAGTGGAAAAAACATGGTGGCATTCCATCATTCAGATGCAAAATCCATCATAATGGAATACACTTAACTAAAAGTATGCTTGCAAAATATGTCAACACCCGGAGGAGTGATATGGAAGTCGTTTTCAGGGAAACGACCTGAACAGCGGCTCCCAGCGGTGGTCTTTCACAATAACAGAGAATTGGGGAAAGTGTTCTTAGTAGCTCATTGAGCAACGCATATCTGCTACCCGGTTGAATACAGGTGGTCTCAGCTAATGAGCCGACGAAAGAACCCATTCTGGTGCTAATATAGCCAAATCGTCGAATCGACAGAAACTGGTGCCAGCGAAAGCCGTAGGCCGTTTGAGAAAAGCCTGTATTTTGAGCAATGGTTAATTTCTCTGAAAAGCTAAACAATAACCTAAATGGGTTGTTGTTTTGTAAGAACCCCCGAACGCTTGCGTAAGTACTTTGGGGACATTTGCCACTGAAATCAGCTCACGAGTAGTTCAATCCGAAACCTGCTGACGTACAGCAAGTTCAATGGGAATCAAAATAACGTCAAAATCCACAAAAGATTCTTTAGAAAGCATTAGAAACCAGGTGGTTTCACAAGGAAATCAAAGTACTAGCATGCTTTTATGCCCTTAAACAAATACTGCATGCGAAGCCACTACCAGGATGAAGATGGCTTGATAAAAACTAGTGGCCAAAGCAATAATTACCCTGAAAAGCCGCCCAACAAATCGATACTGTACTGAGCGCAGTTGAACGTGCGCAATCCTTATACAATAATAAAGGGCCGCGAAATGGAGCCCGAAGTGCAGAGGTTTAGAGCAAAGAGATGGCCAGGCATCGAAGGAGAGAACAGACCCGCATCCAACAATTGGAGTGTGTGGACAGCAGTTACCAGTTTTAGCAGCTGTTTATGAAGGAATCCGAGCTAAAGCTTGAGCAGGGGCACCGAAAATAGGGTTTAGATTCAACTTTGGCATTTCAGGTCTTGATAGTTCCATTCGATTATACACGACTGCGACAGACGGGCTGCATATATTACGGTCGTGCGACGTACCTTTTGTGCTTAAGTGGTCGGGCATAAACAGTGAGCTACGTGCTTGCTTATGTATCCGTCATCGCCTCAAACGTCAAGTAGATTTAAGCCCACAAATAGCATGCCATTTGGTGACCTAATATGAATGCGATAATGCACGGCTTATTTGGTTTAATCCCGTAGCAGATGTGGGAACACCTCCAGCGTGGCAGGGACTGGTATCACACCCAGCAGGCAAATTTCATCGGACGTTGATCATGTAGCAGCTGAATTGTTCATTCGTCAGGGTAACCGATTTGTAAACGCTTATTTCCTGGGCGTGGATGTGTCTATGGTAGCGGTTGACTGGGGAAGTCCCCTACTTCACCTACATTTATGTAGTTTCCAAAGGGTTTTTACTATTCTCAACATGACTGGGTGCTTGCGGGTGGGCGAATTTTGTGGTGACTCCTGAAGTACGCGATCCGGCCAGTGCAACCCTCGTATACCTACAGCTTTTTCTGCTATCTTTGGAAGTGCTCGCATTCATATGTCCCGACAGGTGAATGGAATCCATTGTCGCGAGGGCAGCGTTTAATCCCGAAACACTACGATAATTACCTCAGCTACCTCAATATAGCTGAATCTGGCACCACAGTGAGGACGAACTCCATTGCAAAATCGTAGGATCCTAATGTAGCGAGTAAGGTCAGCATCAATTCTTACAAAATGATGGTTGCTTGATAATTTCTATCCCAATCTAACCCGACACTTGTCTCAAACAACACGACAGCTGATAGGGGAATTACATCTCTGAAATCGAAAGACATTCTGGGCATGATTTTGGAAACGCATCTTCCAGCTCTCTCAGCTCGCACCTGTACGCTTGACTGGTGGTGACAAATTCGGAGCTGCTTTAAAGAAGCAGCCTGCAGCCAAATTCGAAGAGGTTCTTCGCTCTTCTCTTTGATGCAGCTAGGTTTTGAATCTTGGGCTGTGACCTGACCCACACCCTGACCCTGTGACCTGACCCACATCCCAGATAATGGCGACAAAAGGGTGTTTCATTCTTGTGCCGGTACGAGGTGGCGGTCGGTTGCACTCAAGAGGATGTGTAGGTAGCTGTTCGCACTTGGTTTGGGTCATATCCGGTGTATTCCATACTAACCACCACTATGTAAATTCGGACTACGAAGCAGGATACAGTCGAATTTCTAACAACAGCACATTCGGGTTACGAAGATTGGACTTAAATCAGTGACTAATGGGGTTAGATTTTATGGAGTTTGGCTGAGTTTATATGCCTTGAATGCGAGCGTGTAGCCCAGAAAGAAGTTGTCATTGAGTTATGCGGAGGATCCCAGAAATAAACAAAGTGAAGAGCATTTTTGGGAGGTGTTGGCACCTCCTAATTGCTCTCTAGAACATGTCGCCACGTTGATCAATGGCGATCCACCTTTTCAAGAAAAAGTGGACGAGTTGTTAGATTTCTGTTACTCATGTTGCAAGGCAGGTTAGAAGAACCCTCCAAAGATGTTATGTTCCGGCGTGCACGACACTGATGTGACTTCCTTGAAAGTCTTCTTTTACACCTCCTCCGTGTTGGGTAACTTGTGTCCGCTGCCCATTCTATAGAAAAACAGAACTTGACCTCCGGACCGACAGAGGCACGACGCCGAAACGACAGGGGCTTTCATCTATCTCCTTCAAGGCTGTCACTTGCGTTTGAGTCAATGCAATCGATCTCCCAAATTCTATTGCATTGTATAAGTAAGCCACGGTGCCAAAAGTTTGTGTCGTGCGCACGTTTTAATCCAGGCAAAATATAGATGCGCGTCTCATTGAAACATCCCCCGCAACTAGAGCCGCCACATACCACAATCTGAATCAAACGTCCGTCGTACAGATAAACGCCGCCGTCACGTAAGTCCTCAATAACCCGCATTTTCAGACCTCCACATCACAATATTTCCGTATTGAGCGCGTGTATCCATGTAATCATGCTTATCTATAATCCGGTACTTAGAAGATTTCGGATTTTGTCATGAATTTGCCAGTGTTACCACCATATCGCAGCAAATTGGGAAACGCGGATTCCCTTTACTTCACTGCTTGAGTCAAATCGGTGTCCAGAGAGGAGGGCGCGTGGTCAACGTATATAATTTTTTGATTTCTTACTCAAGTATGTGACTTTGAACCAAATATTTTCGCTGATTTGTCACCTTAAGAATATTCAGTAGTCACTTTCGCATGACACTTAACACCACATGTCGTTTTCAGTTGAATCTTTGGAGCGCTTCGTGTTTAACCATAAACCACACAATGATTTTTGACGAACTTAGGAATTCCTGGATTGGAGCGAGGCTCGGATCGAGGCCTTTTCCCACGTCTCCCGGTATGGATATGTTTTTGTCGTTCTGCGGCTTCCTTCTAGGTGGAAACGCAAGAAATGGTGAAGCTCTGTTCTTTGATTTCTCAGCGCCAGGCAGTATGCTCTCCACTTCAAAGACTTGCTTTAAAATCACTGAAAGGTGATTTAGAATTGGTGCCATATGCGGCGTGAGCAATCGTCAAAGGAAAGTTATTACACGCTCAAACTACCCGAAAGATAGAAATTACTGGCTAATAACAGTGTGGGTTTTGGGCTTGAAAATCTCACCGTATCTCTTTCGTGCATTACTTGTTCCAGGAGTGAAGAAGCTTCAGGCAGACTCTTATGAAAACGAGACTTAAGTGGGTGTAAGACCAATTTGGAGGCAACGATACTCTATGGGATAGAGGCAAATCAACGCGAGAGTCATCCCATAGTCCATGGATTTAAGGTCGGCATGTTGGACACACCAAATGAAGGCTGCGTCTTTTTCGCATCTTGAGTAGACAACTTGGTTTGCATACTCAAGAAGCAGCCTGACGTGGGTCGAAGGGAGTCCATGAAAGTCTATGACACTAGTACGAAAGAAGGTTCAATGTAACGGGCGAATAGTATCCTCGAGTGACGCGTAATACCAGAACCTCCGGAAGGCAAAACAAAGTCGGAGCTGGGTCTCTATATGGCACTATAAATGTAAGACAAAATCACAAATTATACAAACATCGACAGTAGATACTCATCCAAAACAAATGGTCTACTTGGACTACAAAAACACAAACCAAAGCAGCAAACGTGCTCTCACGTGAGACAGTCACACGTGTACGGAACAGGCCACAAATGGCCGGATGGCTTCAGGGCCAAATGGGTTAGATGGCAAGGAAAATCCCGCGCCAGTTCATATACACACACTAAATACAAAGGTGGAGCCGGGATTACAAAAGGGGACAGAATAAAAGTGGAGAATTTGCACTCAGTATTCGCACAATGGAATCAAATTTGGAAAGCAATGACGTGTCCCTGATGAATTAAAGCAATCAGGCAATTGAGTTCAGGGTACCAGTCCGAGTTTTCAGGCCCCATTTGGGCATCTTGTGGTTCCACAGGACTTTTCGGCCAGGGGCATGCTTGCTTCGGTGAACAATGTAATTTGGCGAGCTTCAAAAATGTGAACGCAGATCGGAACGGTTTTCGATTTGAGCACATACGCAACATAATGCAACGTTTCGGGTTGGAAAGTTTTACTCCGCTTGTAAAAATTTTGCAGCTGAAACCATCGCGCGGATAAAGGGCACCTGGGGAATTTCAAATCTCAACGTAATGTACGATACACCGCCCGCCAACTTCTCCACTGTGGTTCAGCGGACGCCCCGGTTCTTGCTTTCTACCTACGCTCCCCTCCATTCTAAGGCACCCCATCAGCCATCGACGTGAATGGTTCGAGTCCACTTATGCTTCGATAAAGTACAAACACAACCGCGTCCCTTGAGAAATCATACCTTACCACCGTCTCTCTTGAGAACGCCGCCCACAGTTCTAACATGCATGGTTCTTCCTAAGCCATCTGAGTTCGCCTCACAACCATCTACTTCCACTACAGACCAAGCTTCACGAAGCACATCTCCATCAGAGTATAGAGCCACTTTTCTCACCCTGCCTACTTTAATCAACAGATATTAGTCGTGACGTTATGACCAACCCATAACTTCTGCAGCTCGACTTAACAGAAAAACCGGGCTAATTAGTAGGCATATGTCATTTTTTCGGGTTTTTGGACATGTACTATAAAGCTCTTTAACTCGGGTGGCTTCACTCGAGGCTAGGGAAACCAATTACCCTCTTATTAGAGTAAAAGTATTGGTCCTATTAATCATCCATGCAGCAGAAGAAAGTTGTAGATCGCTGGAAAGACCATGTCGATTGGGTCGTTCCCCGATTTTAGGTTTCTCAATTTAGGGAATGACGGCGCACCGCGAACAACTGTCACTCTATTCACGACAAAGGTACGAAATCCAGGAGGTAGGTTTTGGAGAGTGTACAGAACTATCACGGAGTCTGTCCAAAACGCAGCATGCCAAAAGTAGCTCGTTTCACTTTTTCCCATTAGATCTGCTTCTTGGATCGCCAAACACGCAGATGTGAACTCGATCCCTAGTACTGAACCGGGCTTAAGGGGGGGGGCATCCGCGCCTTTGAGAAGACGAGCGAACAGCCAGAAACTTCAGCGCCTACCGTGAAGCGAGCAAATGCTACCGCAATATACACGGTCTCCGATGTATCTCAAAATACATGANCGAATTTGGAAAGCAATGACGTGTCCCTGATGAATTAAAGCAATCAGGCAATTGAGTTCAGGGTACCAGTCCGAGTTTTCAGGCCCCATTTGGGCATCTTGTGGTTCCACAGGACTTTTCGGCCAGGGGCATGCTTGCTTCGGTGAACAATGTAATTTGGCGAGCTACAAAAATGTGAACGCAGATCGGAACGGTTTTCGATTTGAGCACATACGCAACATAATGCAACGTTTCGGGTTGGAAAGTTTTACTCCGCTTGTAAAAATTTTGCAGCTGAAACCATCGCGCGGATAAAGGGCACCTGGGGAATTTCAAATCTCAACGTAATGTACGATACACCGCCCGCCAACTTCTCCACTGTGGTTCAGCGGACGCCCCGGTTCTTGCTTTCTACCTACGCTCCCCTCCATTCTAAGGCACCCCATCAGCCATCGACGTGAATGGTTCGAGTCCACTTATGCTTCGATAAAGTACAAACACAACCGCGTCCCTTGAGAAATCATACCTTACCACCGTCTCTCTTGAGAACGCCGCCCACAGTTCTAACATGCATGGTTCTTCCTAAGCCATCTGAGTTCGCCTCACAACCATCTACTTCCACTACAGACCAAGCTTCACGAAGCACATCTCCATCAGAGTATAGAGCCACTTTTCTCACCCTGCCTACTTTAATCAACAGATATTAGTCGTGACGTTATGACCAACCCATAACTTCTGCAGCTCGACTTAACAGAAAAACCGGGCTAATTAGTAGGCATATGTCATTTTTTCGGGTTTTTGGACATGTACTATAAAGCTCTTTAACTCGGGTGGCTTCACTCGAGGCTAGGGAAACCAATTACCCTCTTATTAGAGTAAAAGTATTGGTCCTATTAATCATCCATGCAGCAGAAGAAAGTTGTAGATCGCTGGAAAGACCATGTCGATTGGGTCGTTCCCCGATTTTAGGTTTCTCAATTTAGGGAATGACGGCGCACCGCGAACAACTGTCACTCTATTCACGACAAAGGTACGAAATCCAGGAGGTAGGTTTTGGAGAGTGTACAGAACTATCACGGAGTCTGTCCAAAACGCAGCATGCCAAAAGTAGCTCGTTTCGCTTTTTCCCATTAGATCTGCTTCTTGGATCGCCAAACACGCAGATGTGAACTCGATCCCTAGTACTGAACCGGGCTTAAGGGGGGGGGCATCCGCGCCTTTGAGAAGACGAGCGAACAGCCAGAAACTTCAGCGCCTACCGTGAAGCGAGCAAATGCTACCGCAATATACACGGTCTCCGATGTATCTCAAAATACATGAAGTCCGGCGTGTAGAATACCACTGATCTGTCTAGGCTTCGTACATTCAGGAAATCGGAAGTTGTGGAGGCTACAAAGGTAAGATAACCAATTATTCCAGAGAGTGCGATTGGTTTCATTAACGGCTCATCCACCTTTGTACAGAGGTTGTAATAGACACTTGACTGGTATTAACCACAGAGAAACAACACCCAGAGGATCATACAGTGAAGATATACAGGAAGGAACGCCGCTGCGTGCTGGCGGTTTTGTCGGTAAATTAATGCAACCACAAGTTTATTATATTCCATATCTCACTGCACCCCTGTGGCACGCTCCATTGGCAATGGGTCTATAGCTAGGTTTCTTACATCGGACATTAGTTCGGTTGGATCAGTTGGTGACACTATTTCGCGATCGCTGAAAGCCCAGTTCCTCGCGCGGAAATCTTTTTTGAGAGCAAAGCATTTATCTCATCAACGAAGCACTTGGCCGTTACAGAGTCCGGCAATGACTTTAAGCAATCATCAACATATAGATTATTATATATTGCACCACAGGTTGAGATGGCATGATCTGAGCCAAATTCCTCAACGATATTTCGTAAGGCGAACTTTGCACAGATAGGGGAGGTGGTGGAGCCAATCGGCCGAGACGCCCAATAAAATTCAGTAGGTCCTCAAAAGAATTCATAGTTTTCCAAACACAGGAATTTCGGAGCACCTCTGTCACAGGGGGTCAACCTTGACCAACAGGAACATCTCCATGTCTGTTGCGACCGCAACTTGCTCTAAGCGAAATCCGAGCATTACATTTACAAGTTTTGTGGCTAAATCAGGGCTCTAATACAAGTGATCGTTCAGGGACACACCATGACATTTGGCATCACAGCCGAATACGACCCGAATCTTTTCTGTTCTTTCGGGTTGGTAACCGGAAGGTGCGGGAGACACCCTGCTTTAAATTTGCTGACAACGTGAGATCATCTGCCATCCGTTCAATGTATTCTTTAATCATGTACGCGCGAAGCACCTTATCGTACTTTCGGTGTAAAATACGACCCTTGCACAGTCTAATTTTCGGATTATCCATAAGTTTTCTGGCCAACCGGGAGTTTTCGGGTAGGTCAGGTGCGTTATCCTTCCATGTGAGCGGCAGCTGATGGTGCCAGCTTACTGGCACCGGACCAGTCCTTGCTATCAACAGTACTCCTCGATCCTCTAGAGAGAGAGTAGTGTTCAGTGCTGAAGTGTCCGAGAATTTCGAGTTGTACAGTCGTTGCAAATACTCCTGGGTGCCCGCACTGCACCGGGTTATACGGTGACTGGCGGCCTTCTACTTTGTCCTGTTTTTCATCAAACCAAAAAATGTCCAACCGTACGAGGTCTTCATAGCAAACGGCTGCTTTCACCCTCCAGGCACTGGTCGAAGACTCAGCGCACTTCGGAAACGTCACACCCAATAAAGAGTCCTACATCGTTTTCAGTCAGTTCGCCGACGGCAACTTCCTTAAGGCGCGACCACATGCGAGCCATTTCTTTGATAGCTGGGGCAGCTCGCACAGGTAAGCTGTCAACAACGAATGCCTATGGTGCACCATGGTGCGTTCGTATACTCGCCACCCCTCCAGTAGCACGGGTGTATCGCCCATCGCCGGTGGTTCTGAGCCTGGCCTTTAATTCAGGAAAACCAAAAAAGAGCAGCATTGCTGTTTGTCTGTAGCTGGATTGGCCTTGTTCCGGTTGTCGCTTGTCCCACAACACCAAGAAATACAAGCGGA
>NW_008751657.1:1339807-1340678 GCF_000715545.1 Opisthorchis viverrini | reverse complement strand
TGCACCATGGTGCGTTCGTATACTCGCCACCCCTCCAGTAGCACGGGTGTATCGCCCATCGCCGGTGGTTCTGAGCCTGGCCTTTATTTCAGGAAAACCAAAAAAGAGCAGCATTGCTGTTTGTCTGTAGCTGGATTGGCCTTGTTCCGGTTGTCACTTGTCCCACAACACCAAGAAATACAAGCGGAGGACAGCTGTCCTCCCGTTTGTTCTAAAAAAAGAATATATAAAGAAACATTCATTCATGGGGTGGCCTGAGAGTACGTGTGAGGCTTACGGATAACGTCGACGTGCCACTCTCATCTTAGTGGGGTCACACCAACCCTAGTCCACTTCATCACTCAAACATAGCACACATGTTCTTCCCTCTTGTCATCTAGAGCGACCATATGCGCAAAATGCTAATAACTTATGCTTTCTTGATTCCAAGCAGTCACAGCTAACACTTAATGGCTTTTTTGCCATGCACCATTCGTTTTCTGGAGTTGACAGCATTGACTCGGTGGTGACTGACCCTTACTTTCCTGTTAGGTTGATGTGGTAGACCTCAGTTACGCTACGATTCTTACCACTTATCTCGGAAACTGTTGTCCGCTTTTCTTTTCTGGAGTTGACAGCATTGACTCGGTGCTTGGTGACCCTTAGTCTTACTTTCCTGTTAGGTTGATGTGGTAGACCTCAGTTAAGCTACGATTCTTACCACTTATCTCGGAAACTGTTTCCTGTCCGCTTTTCATTTGTCCACTGTCACCGCTGATAGTCATTCTATTTCTTTTTCTTCGCCCCTCTTCCTCGACCGCAACTGCCCAAACACCCATTAGTACTGTTATTCACTCAAACTGGCTGGTGCCCGGTCTACACACACACGGTC
>NW_008751657.1:1333037-1339043 GCF_000715545.1 Opisthorchis viverrini | reverse complement strand
TTATTATTGTTATCTATTGACTAGCTTTATCCATTGATAAAAATCTGATATCATTAGCTTTCGACGTGCATCCCATGGAACCACCCAGTGTATCAATGGCCATAGATATGGGAAGCAGCCTGACCTCTTTTCACCCAAAGGGTCCCGCTCTACTAGCGTTATGTCGGACCCAACATCTCAGAATGCATACGTTGTCACCTTCCCTGGGGGAATGTTTGACAGGAACAACTCTGGTCCTGGCTGGAAGCCGGCTACCTTGAGTTAAGGCACAAAAGACCGTCTCTGAAGGCATTGAAGCTTTGTTCCCGGGTTGTGACGCATGCAACAACCTATGATGTCGTCCCCTACAACCTAGCTGGCTGAACCGAACATGTGACTTGCAACCTCAAGCCATGTGAGAGTTTTCTAAACTGACAAAGCGTGCATTATGCTCCCGTTTGCATTTCCATCTATCAGAACTTTCAGTGGATAGAAAGCGCTGGCAGCGAGAAATTGGGTGAGGCCATGAACACAACGAGTAAGCGCTTGGACCACTGTCCTCGTCTGGCCTAAAGTCGATTAGGAAACTAATGAAACCATCCCGTCTAGGGGCTTGGTTGGTAGAAATTATCGTTACACAAAGGAGTCTTACGTCCTCCTCTCGGACCAGTTGCCAGAACCGACTCCGTGCCAACGTGCAGCGCGTGTTCCTAAACTCCGTCAAGTCAGTGAGCGCTGGGTCCTAGTCACTCATCGGCATCTTAGTTTGTACTTCAGCCTATTTGTGCTGCAATGAAGAGGAATAAGAACGCATGGTTCTCTATACAACCGCGATTGAGTGCAAGTCCGAAATGTTACGCATTTGGGTCAGCGCAGTTTCACAATTGGGCATTTTTATGCTAAAGTCAGACAAAGACTTGGCGGCTCCAGTAGTTTTTCGTCCATAATGAGGCAGGCTTTCCAATGGACGGCAAGCAACAATTAGGCTTAGCTTACTCCCGAGCCCTGGAGTACGCTACTTCTGGCGGAAGCATCACGCAATATTCAGTGGACGCCTTCGCGTCTACTTGACAGTGTGAATCCTCAGTAATGACACGGATCACCATTTAGGTATGATAATTCCACCTTGGATGGTTCCATGGTCACTGTTGCTTGAGTGATGTAAACGGCCTTTTTGGCTCTGGAGGTGGCCATCTGAAACTATCAGCATGTCTTAGAAGTCTTTCATCTAACTGACATCATTTTACGTACTGCGCTGACCGGTCAGTTGAGGCGACTGGTTCTCAGGCCTCATCTGGTAAACCCTCTCCGGCATCCAGCTCAAATTTAGCTAGCTCAGTCTTGCTCTGTGCCTCTGGGAGGGTATGCTAGAGCTCGATCTCTCGCTTAACTCGATGCTCATGGACCTGAGAAATCATTAAAGCTTTCATAGCTACACTACTTTTACGACTAGAAGCACAAAGTGACTTACCAGAACCGGGGCGCGAGGCAACCTGCATTGCAATTGTTTCTTCCACAGCTTCAATCGTTTTCGCGTCCTTGGATCCGGTGCCCTTCACAATGGTTCCAAAGTTTGACATGCTTATTTCAAACAAGACGACGTAAGATATCAAGTACTGTAATAGGCGAACGGTATCTTCAAGTGACGCGTAATGCCAGAACCTCCGGAAGGCAAAACAAGGTCGGGGCTGGGTTTCTACACGGTAATAATAATAATATTTATCCCCCACTTGTGGGTAGCATGCCGTCTGGCATGACCATATGTTTACGGTCAGAATAAAGCACGACTGGGGGATTTGTGGGGGTACGGAGTGCACAAAAAGAGGACAGCGTCTTAAACAGTAGTAATAATAATAATAATAATAATAATAATAATAATAATGTTTATTCCCAACTTGCGGGTGGCATACCATCTGGCATGATCATAGTTTTACAGTCAGAATGGAGCATGAATGAGGGGTTTGTGGGGGTACGGATTGCACAAAAGGAGGACAATGTCACAAACAGTGGGGAACTCCTGATGGTATAGCAATAATAGGTCATTTCTCAACTTTTGTGAAAAATGAGCATGAGGTTCGACTAGATCAAAGACAGTTAGGTGGCATGAACTAAAACTGAAAACCATTGCTAGCCATGAGTGACCTTGGGCGGTTAGGTAAATGGCCGGAGTCACAACGAGCAACAGTGGAGATGGAGATGGGATGATTAAAATTGGGAGCACATGTCAAGTTTTGTCTCAAAAATGTGGTTGGATCTGAAAGCAAGCAGACTCACTGGTTGCACTGTTGTAGGGATGTCAGGTGCAGGGGAATAGATTGGATGGGGGCAAGTTGCTAATACATAGGGCGACCTGAGCTCCGTATACGGATTTGAACTTGTGCAACAGGCAAGTCGAAATTGCAGTAGGAAAGCCAGGCTAGCCAAATCTGAGCGAAAATTTATTGGGTACGGAAGAGCTAATCCCAGAGACGTGGCAGGATGGGAACTGCTCGAAGTTGTGGCTACATGCTTGAGTGGGCGAGGGGTTGCGGTCGAGATTCTGGAGAGACAAATTCACAAATTGCACAAATATTGACATTAGATATCCAAAACAAATGGTCCACTTGAACTACAAAAGTACAAACCGAAGGAGCAAACAGGCTCCCACGCGAGATAGTCACACGGGCACTGAATAGGCCACAAAGGCCGGATGACCTCGAGGTCAAATGAGTGAAGTGATAAGGAAAAACAAAAGCCGCTTCATATGCACGCACTAGACACAAAATTGGAGCGGGAACTACAAACGGGGACAGAATAAACTCGGGGAATTTCAAGTGTCAAATCATTGGAAGATACGCTTACCGAATCGTTCGTAGACAGGCAATTGCCTCTCGAATCAAGTTTTCTTGGTTTAAATAGAAGGACATGTCTAAGGAGAACCAGACGCCTGAATTTATTTTTGTATCTATTATCGTAATGTTGAATAGCCCATTCTTTCTATGCGCAACGAAGGAATTCTCTGACTGTCCTCCGAACGACAAACTGATGTGATTTTCATCATTCAGGGGAAGGTGTTGGTTCAGCTAGCCCTCTTTGCAATATTTGCATCCATTTAGGGGGCACTTGCGTAGGGACTCTTGGGTCTGAAGTCGTCTGAGAAACTAAACGTGAAGCTGAAAGTACAACCAGGAAGCCATTGACGTAAAGCAGATACAACAGTGGTCCCACAACAGCGTTGGAGCACTCCAATAGAGACGTGCGCCCAAGAAGATCAGATCATGTCTAGTTTGCCGCGAAATATTTCGTCTGATAGGGACGCCTCAATCCAATGTGGCTTCTCGCTTGAAATCCTTTAGACTTAGGCTTTTGTAGCAGCGCAACGTGTGGGTGCTTTTGAGAAGTCGGAAAATATGCCATTGCTTGTAAGTTCCTCGTCTACAGCCTGGATTAAGTTATTCATAAATACAGGCTTGTTTGTTACCCCAGATACGTTTTTGGAAGAAACTGCTGCACTGGGCATACCAGCCTATTTGAGCTGGGGTGAATTATAATGGCATATTTTAGAAGCCGCTTTACTCCCTGCACGGTATGCTAGGGAGACGGATAAGCCTGTAGCTGCCAGGTGACTGTCGGTTAACTGTTTTGTAGCTCAGGGTGACTAGTCCCTTTCTGAGAGGAGGGAAGATGGCCAAATAGAAATGCCTTGTCAATGCAAGCAACCTTTCCCTCGGGATCCTTGGATGAATCTTTTTTGATCTGAACGCGCTGGAGGGCTTGCTTTGCGCAAAAACTGGTGAACAGTATCATCCATGAAGATCAAATCGGTAAGCGACTGTTCCCAGTTATGCCTTGCCAAGAATAAATGCGGTAAGGTCGGTGGGGCGGTGAGTAAGCTTCAGACACCACCATGGGTTGATTGTGGGTTATAGGTGATAATAATGTTCATTCCCATCTTGTGAGTGGCATATCGTCTGGCATGATCATGCGTTTACAGTCAGGCTGGGGCATTACTAGGGGATTTGCGAGTATTAGAGATTGCGCGAAAAATGGACAATGTCATAAACAACGTGAAGCACTCGAATAAATAATAATAATAAGTTTATTTCGTAACTTGTAGGGAACAATGGGCATGAGGTCGACAAGTTCAAAGACCCAATCGGCCGACATGAACTAAAACTGGAAGACGATTGCTGGCCATGAGTGACCTAGGGCAGTTGGGTAAAAAGCCGGAGTCACAACGAGCAAAAGTGGAAGTGGAGATGGGATAATTCGAGTTGGGAGAACATGGCAAGTTTAGTCTCAAAAATATGATGCAATCTGAGAACATGCAGACTCACTGGTTGCACTATTGTGGGGAAGTCAGGTGCAGGGGTTAGGTTGGATGGGGACACAGAGGTGGTTGGCTTCAAACGAGTAGTCCAACAGGTTGAAATTAATGCCACGGTGGTGGTTGGGGTCAATGAAACGAGTAGGCAAGAGGGCTCGTTTGGGAGGGGGAATGGAACAGTTGCGGGTGTGTCATCAAACTGAGTATGCAGTGCCGTGCCATCATTGGCCTGACGTGCTCCCGTTTTTGGACAGCCCCGCGACGGGCGTCACATTTGAGATGATCCGGCTGGGATGTGCAGTTCATTGGGCAGAGGTATTCATTTCAGCCTGATCAAGGAAACAAGCTGGAACGAAACCGATATGGGATTGTAGGTTTTCTTCATCCTTTTGGTGATCCCGGAGTTATAGATCATAGTCTGGGTGGAGTGGAGATCAGCTAACCAGGTCGTCCAAAGCGGCCACTTCCGAAGTTCAAAGCTTGGGAAGGTGAGGGGATGGGAGAAGGTTCGCAAAACATAGTGAGTTTGACGGGATATAAAATCGGATAATATGCATTATTATACACAGAAAGAAAAACTTGACGTCTGCTACAACTAGGGTGGTGGCAAGTGATTATGTGGATTAGGAAATAGATAGATTTGTACTTAGTAGGCTAACGACCAGGGGTTGAGCTTGCTAACATACGCTATTATACTACAAGGGATCTAGTAAAAGGGGATAGAAGCGCGCGGAAGAGTGGTATGGGAATCAGGTGCATAACGGCTGGCGGGAGTGGACTTCTAAGATAACAGGCTAATCTGGTGTTTATTACATGAGTTGGGTAATACCAGGAGAGAAAGCGTGTGCACGAGAAATAGTCACCAGTCCCCGAAGCACTGCTACCAGCTCTAATCTGTGGGTGGTGCATAGCGATGAAGACTTTCGCGCCTACTACTGGGAGCGGCGAGTAGATGCATTCTCTGTTCGGATGACGAAATGGGCTTCGGTGCGGTGCAGCCTCTGTTCTGACGAAGGCAGATAGAGCTATGCTCGCTGATGTGGGCCGTGGGCACTACAGAGTATCTTCGGGGTATCCCAAGTGAACTTTTAATTTTTTTGTCTTTTTTACAGATGAGAGGCCAGTTTTTTCATCTGTGGTTTATGGCATTGCCTGATGCGTAACTCAACCGAGGCGAGTCCAAGACCAGCAGCAACAAACAGAAGTCAGCAGTATTTTCTTTGATTTCCTGAATTTAAAGGCCAGACTCAGCACCAACGGCGATGGGCGATGCACCCATGCTACTGGAAGAGTTGGCGGGTATACGAACACACCATGGTGCAACGTAGCAGGATGACCATCCCTGCAGGGCGAATCCGTCCACCAAACGAGTTTCTCTCCCTCGTGCATACTACCAGATATGCAAGGTGGAAAACCACCCAAGCAGTCATATGTGCGGTTTGTGCATCATTAAATACTCCAGCTACCATTTTTTGGTCTGGAGGAAGTGAGGCCAGCAAAGACAGCTTAGTACATTCGAACAGGCAAACAGCGTACAGACGCTGGTAGAGGCAAGTCGCGGAGGAGAAGTGAAATGACAATTGTCAATGAGACGGTCGGGCTGGAATGTTAATACTCAGGGCAATTGCATCATGGCTAAACGGCTTCGGAACGTTGGTGTGGGCTGCCATGTCCAGCAGAAGCGTTCCGTGGTGTTGTGTGTGGGAGTGCTTAATAGAACA
>NW_008751657.1:1316621-1330342 GCF_000715545.1 Opisthorchis viverrini | reverse complement strand
ACGAGCAAAAGTGGAAGTGGAGATGGGATAATTCGAGTTGGGAGAACATGGCAAGTTTAGTCTCAAAAATATGATGCAATCTGAGAACATGCAGACTCACTGGTTGCACTGTTGTGGGGAAGTCAGGTGCAGGGGTTAGGTTGGATGGGGACACAGAGGTGGTTGACTTCAAACGAGTAGTCCAACAGGTTGAAATTAATGCCACGGTGGTGGTTGGGGTCAATGAAACGAGTAGGCAAGAGGGCTCGTTTGGGAGGGGGAATGGAACAGTTGCGGGTGTGTCATCAAACTGAGTATGGCAGTGCCGTGCCATCATTGGCCTGACGTGCTCCCGTTTTTGGACAGCCCCGCGACGGGCGTCACATTTGAGATGATCCGGCTGGGATGGTTCATTCATTGGGCAGAGGTATTCATTTCAGCCTGATCAAGGAAACAAGCTGGAACGAAACCGATATGGGATTGTAGGTTTTCTTCTTTTGGTGAGAAACCGATATGGGATTGTAGGTTTTCTTCATCCTTTTGGTGATCCCGGAGTTATAGATCATAGTCTGGGTGGAGTGGAGATCAGCTAACCAGGTCGTCCAAAGCGGCCACTTCCGAAGTTCAAAGCTTGGGAAGGTGAGGGGATGGGAGAAGGTTCGCAAAACATAGTGAGTTTGACGGGATATAAAATCGGATAATATGCATTATTATACACAGAAAGAAAAACTTGACGTCTGCTACAACTAGGGTGGTGGCAAGTGATTATGTGGATTAGGAAATAGATAGATTTGTACTTAGTAGGCTAACGACCAGGGGTTGAGCTTGCTAACATACGCTATTATACTACAAGGGATCTAGTAAAAGGGGATAGAAGCGCGCGGAAGAGTGGTATGGGAATCAGGTGCATAACGGCTGGCGGGAGTGGACTTCTAAGATAACAGGCTAATCTGGTGTTTATTACATGAGTTGGGTAATACCAGGAGAGAAAGCGTGTGCACGAGAAATAGTCACCAGTCCCCGAAGCACTGCTACCAGCTCTAATCTGTGGGTGGTGCATAGCGATGAAGACTTTCGCGCCTACTACTGGGAGCGGCGAGTAGATGCATTCTCTGTTCGGATGACGAAATGGGCTTCGGTGCGGTGCAGCCTCTGTTCTGACGAAGGCAGATAGAGCTATGCTCGCTGATGTGGGCCGTGGGCACTACAGAGTATCTTCGGGGTATCCCAAGTGAACTTTTAATTTTTTTGTCTTTTTTACAGATGAGAGGCCAGTTTTTTCATCTGTGGTTTATGGCATTGCCTGATGCGTAACTCAACCGAGGCGAGTCCAAGACCAGCAGCAACAAACAGAAGTCAGCAGTATTTTCTTTGATTTCCTGAATTTAAAGGCCAGACTCAGCACCAACGGCGATGGGCGATGCACCCATGCTACTGGAAGAGTTGGCGGGTATACGAACACACCATGGTGCAACGTAGCAGGATGACCATCCCTGCAGGGCGAATCCGTCCACCAAACGAGTTTCTCTCCCTCGTGCATACTACCAGATATGCAAGGTGGAAAACCACCCAAGCAGTCATATGTGCGGTTTGTGCATCATTAAATACTCCAGCTACCATTTTTGGTCTGGAGGAAGTGAGGCCAGCAAAGACAGCTTAGTACATTCGAACAGGCAAACAGCGTACAGACGCTGGTAGAGGCAAGTCGCGGAGGAGAAGTGAAATGACAATTGTCAATGAGACGGTCGGGCTGGAATGTTAATACTCAGGGCAATTGCATCATGGCTAAACGGCTTCGGAACGTTGGTGTGGGCTGCCATGTCCAGCAGAAGCGTTCCGTGGTGTTGTGTGTGGGAGTGCTTAATAGAACAAATCAGCAAATGGATATATATAAACGCAGAATGCACTCTGATAATGAAATGAAGAAAAATCGATTTTGGTTTGGTTTTTTATCAGTTAGAGTTAGACTGAAAGCACCAGTTACTAGACAGAGCTGATAGAGCAATCCGGAGTAAGGACTCGATTGGAACGAGGTATAAGTTGACTGGATAAATAGAAAACAACCAGGCCAGTAACATAACATAATTAGAGTTTGTGGGTGATTAAGTCATACAGTGATTTGGGGAAGAAATGGCTAATTTTGGTTTGGTTTTTGTCAGTAGAGTTTGGACGCGAACAATAGACGCTAGACAGAGTACATAGAGTATTCCTGTGTGGGAACTAGACTAGTACGAGCTGCAAGTTGGTAGGGGGAGAAAGGAAAAAAGAAAACAACCAGGCCAGTAACGCCGCATATTTAGATCAAGTTGGCCTTTAAGTCCTTTATTAGCTTAAAGCTGGTCAGGAGGATGGGAAGAAATGATAACAAGATCCTTTACTTGCCCACTAAATGTAACGTCACCAAACTCATGCGCACTGGGCCTGATTCGTAGAGGAGGTCAGAGGGTAGTCGAGTATTAAGTAAGGCGGTGACAGTTTCACAGGTAAGGAATTTGTCTACAGACTGAGAAAAAGCATGGTGATGCGTGATGCTTCGCGGCTCCTCAGGAAGGCCGTTGCAAATGCGAGCATAATAAACTAGAAAGAAGTAGCGGCGTAGGTTTGTAAGAGCTGGGGGACACATTAAGTGGTTGCAGGAGTTACGGAGTTTGTAGCGAGGTTGTGAGTTTACACTTGGTCTAGCCCCTGCCATAAAGGCGTTCTTATGCAGCAGACAGTGTAAGAGAGCCCGATTCAATTTTAACCGTCTAAGCCATAGTGGTTCGATGCCAAGGATTTGATAGCGGGGGCGGTAAGAGAGGAGGTTTGCCCGAGGAAAGAGCTTTTCGTAAATGAGCGTCGGACCTTTCGATTGTGAGTCTGCAACTTTGGGTGTAAAGGTGGATAATGCGGGACAGAATTACACGATTGATCGTACGCATAGCTTTAAGATTGCAACCATTGTCTGGAAGTTGATAGGAGCGCAGTATTGAAGAACTGGGCCTGCGTGTTCGGGCAACCTGAAACTGCACCTAGTGGGAAAAGCTAAAAGTACAGGAGCATCTGAGGCCGAGATCTTTGATTCCCGTGGAATAGGTGATAGGGTTTCCAGTAATTGTGAGTGTCAGCCGGGAGACAGCAGCGGCGGGAAGTCATACACGATTTTGTGGAGGAGATGCTTAGATCAGAGTGGTCTGACCAGCGAGTCAGTGAATCTAAGTTTTGCTTAATCTGGTGAAAAGCAAGGGCTTTGGCAGAGGTGGGGAATGTGTGCGCGATTTTTGTATCGTCCGCAAAGAGGAAAACCTTACCATGAGATATGGCGCCGAAGACGTCGTTGATGTACAGTAAGAAAAGTATGGGGCCTAGCACGTTTCCCTGGATGACTACGCTAGTGATCGGCAATGGAGATGATCGTATGTACCCGATTTGCGTTATTTGCCTCTTGTCTGAAAAAAAGGAGGCAAACCATTGAAATAAGGTTCCAGCGATGCCAACAGTACTAAGCTTGTGTAGCAGGGAGGCGTAGGGAACCTGGTCAAAGGCTTTTTGGATGTCCAGATAGACTGTTTCTGTCTCTTAAAATGTAAGCAGTTGGCTTGTTTATTTGGCGGCGCTTCATGTACTCTAACGGTAAACTTTTGTTTTTCTGGGCGAGGTCCAGTAACTTGGCCTGATTTTGTATGTTCCATTAGCGGGCTTTTGATTCACAACGGTTTCGTATCTTACGGCGTGCCGGTTTTCATGTATCCAGTAATGATTTTGCCAAAGAATATTTGAAACATCGTGCTTGGAAGATACTACATTCTCCTGAGTAGCTTTTGGTCCGTTCGACTGTGCATCGGTTTCTTTGAAGTGAACACTGCGTCAGCCTTGTGGACGTTCGGGATGATTGCTTTGAAGCATGTCTGAGTTCAGTTTGCTCAAGGAGGATACGTTCTTCAACAGCCTGCACAGCAAAAGTTTAGAATTCAAATTTTTGATTCCAAGGTTTTTGCCCCGTGGCATATGAATTCAAAGGTCAATGAAGCACTGATTAATAATTGAGTAACGAAGTGTCCTTCGTTGATAACCAAGTCCAGCTAAGGTGTTGGTTGGCTTGCGCAGTGCCTGGTGAATGCGATGATATATCGAGCCCGAGAGCTCTGTCCAACGATTTTGGTCAGTGCTAATGCGTAATATACAGATGATGTCCAGATGACCAGATGCGCTGGAACTCCGTCCAGAAGGCCTTGGGAGCGATAAACTCACTCACCAGCAAGAGTTGTATGAGGTGCAAGCTGGAGGTGTGTTGAACAAGGTTTTGTATGAGGAACAGATCACATTATTTGGACTCTCTCCGAGAGGAGAATGGATTCCGCGAAGGAGGAATTCAACCTACAATTGATTACAAAAGTGCAGTAGTGATTTTGGAGAGAACAATCAGGTTGGGGACGGCCACAAGTAAGTATAGGATGACCCCAAGTGCTGCCACCCGTTTTGGGTAAGCTCGGAAAATGAAGTGGCTGTCTGTCGTGATCCTCGCACCAGGGACCAGTGTTGTCGAGCAGGTTGCCAGAAGTACGATTATATACGGTTTGTTAGGGTTGGCTGATTGTCAAATACCGTGAGTTTTTAAAAGCCTCAAGCGATTTGTGGCGATCTGTGGCCATTTGTTTCTCCGACGTCCGAAGTTCTGGAGGAAGATGTGCCGACCCAGAGGTTAGCTAATTAAACAGTTCTACACCATATTCGAGTGATAGATTTGAACTGGATTCAGGGGTGTCCTAGTTTACCTCTTGCCTTAGTGTCTTGTTGGCAGGGAAAGGTTCTCACGTGGGTGCCTGATTTCCGCGTCGTTGTGTTTTTAAGTCTTCTAGGAATATAGTATTTTATGCCTGGTTAAAACCTTCGATGGCTCTCGCTTGTAGCTCACACGGACCATCTATTAATGCGTGAATCCTCTGTTGTTTAAACGTATGGGTCAAACGTATGTATATTTGGTTTATTAGACTTCCGGGCGCGGGTAAACCAGTCAAGTGTCTCTGTGAGGCCCTGTTTTGTTGCTTCTGCTTAAAATAGTGCCCTTAAGAGGTATCGCCTTCAGCGGCTTTACAAAAAAGTGCGCTTTTGCAGACTACTATACTTCAAATCCGCCAAGCAGCTCTCTAATCGGGTCAAGCTGAGTTGGCTTATTTGATCCCGGTCGATCACCCTTCGTTTTTTGTAGACGCAGGTCGTCCGTGATTAGCGTTGACAACAGGTTATACGTGGAATTTTCTGGTACATCGCTGTCGCATTTGTGGCTTTTCCACTCGGAGTCATGAGTTACGCCCTGATCCACCATCACTAAGGCAACTTATGGGGAAGTTGAGCTGGACACTCACAGTTTCTCAATTTTAATGATTGTAGGGTCACCGAAGCTGCTTCAACATATAGCTCAACGACGGTGGACATTGCCTCTTGCTTCCGCACAACCAACCAAATCTAGAATGAAACTTGTGACCCAAGATTTCAGTTCACCGATGCTCCAATACAGTATGCTGGGAGAATTAGAAGTGACAATTTCATGTGCTCGACGCTTCGTCTTCGCTAATATTATATCAACTGTAACATAACTGTCGTCGATAGTCGAGTTAAATTCGTCTGTGGAGAAAAACTGCAACCTGGAGTCCGGGTTGGTTGCATCGGTTTTATCTTTAAAGCACGAGAGTCTATGACTTCTATCGGACGTGCCATAAGTTCGGCTGATCTGTCGCGAAGCGGAAGTTTGCTTCGTCTCTCCCTTTTAATATAACTGTGGCTCAGTTTTCGCGCCTCTATGAGGCGAAACTCGGATATACGCTTAATCTTGAGGAAGGCTTGTTTAATACCACAAACCTGATCTCTAGACCGTTGTACGGCATTTGGAGCGGAAAGTACGACTAGAACTTCAGAGGCTCGCTTTCTTTCATGCTCTCTCTACCCTCCTGCGTGAAGTAATGCGTATTTAGATTTATTACGTTATCTCGAAGTAGCGACTATGCCAGTTTTGTTTGCGCGCTTGATCTTGAGAACTCCCTGATGATCAGTCCCCAAGGACTTGATTGCCGCGTTACAAAGGTGGATGAAATTCCTCGCAGCCGGAAACAGGAAGGGGGTAAGATAGGTACACGTTCAGACCGGAAAGTTCGTTATTGACCTTAATCAATTTTGCCAGAGTATACATGCGAGTATTTCCAGGGCTTTCAAAAGAAGTGTCAGTGTTTCAACGAGTGTTCCGATTCGAGTGGATAATTTGCGCTGGGCTTTCCAACCCAGAAAAGGGGGCCTTAGGTTTATTGTTGTCAGCTCTCTTGCTGTTTGTGGACTGCATAATAGCTCTAAGTTAATGGCGGCTGGTGCATACAAAATGGTCGGAGTCAGCGTTGGATAATATGGTAATCTGGTCAACTCGTGCCCTTAGAGCGCCGACATCCTTGATGATCACTTCATTCCACGTCTTACATTCGATGCAAATCTAATCTGTCAACGGCTGTTGTGGCGCACCGACACCGGAGAGCAGTCTATTGCAGTCTGACAACTGATTGAGAGTATGTGGGCGTACCCCACCGACACCGGAGAGCAGTCTATTGCAGCCTGACAATTGATTGAGAGTATGTGGGCGTACCACAAAATCGGAATACGGTCTCATAGAGCTTTCTACACATAGTGGAAACAACACGGATTAACTCAATAAACAGACTGAACGGAGGAAGACTTCGTTCGCCGGTTTGCAGAAGCAAAAAGAAGCAGTACATTACAAATGTACATGTGTCGCGATATTTCAAATGTCGTAGCGACTGAAACATGAGGCGGCCTGGTGCAGCACATTCAGTTGCCTGAGAACATCATAAACGAGAGATTCAGCTGGGGTCCAGGTGAGTCTCTCGAAAGAACCAAATTAGTTTGCAGATGAGTGCATATTCGCAAAAAGAAACCAATTTCGAAAGTGCCGCGTTTAAGTTTCCCTACCGCACTACAATTAGCCTTTTGCAAGCAACAACGACAAATAAATGGCAAACAAACGGAATTAAGGGGCATAAAGAGTGTTTTCGACACTTCTGCCGTAAATATGAGCTCTCGAGCACCACCGAACTTCAACGGAAACTGAACACATAAAATTTTTATTAAAATCGTAGAACAATGTAAATATGACCTTGAGGGGAATATGAATTTGGCTTGATGGACCCGACCAAGACGAAGGATTCGAAGATGATGGCTGTAAGCCCACCAGAAATGAAGCTGAACAACGTGCAACTTGTACCAGAACACCCAGAAAGCTTTGTTGGGGGTTCGACCTCATTTGATGCGTACCCACTGGAAAGTTCTTCCGATTTCCTAAGCAACGAGAATGGAGTGGTATTCATGCCACTCACCCCTACTGATTTGCCGCTTTCTTTTCAAAATATTCAACCGAGGATGCGACGCTCAACTCATTTCAGTGATCAAATCGCCCAGCAACCGATTTGCCATGGGTTCTTCTTCCCATACTCTTCAACAGAGAACGCCCCGGAGAGGACTTTTGATGCACAATCCATTATTCCTCAGACCTGCGCAACAGCGAGCATGCCAATTCAGAGCGATGAACAACATTTCTTGACAGCTTCACGAACAGCTGGCCTTCCTAATACTCCAGACAACGAACTGCAGTTACTGCTATTGCAAAAGCTTATCGCCCTCCAACTGGCTAGTCATCTATCCAGTGCAAATCCAAACGGACAAGAAATTGACGACTCCGCCCTTCCGTACAATCCACCATTAGAGGTTCCTCCGACATTTCCTCCGGACAATCTTACTGCAATCCCGCTCACTCAGCTAGAACAAAACATGTCTACGTACCTAATACCCGTTGAAGCAACACTTCATGACAATCGTGGGTTAGCACTACATGTCACACCAAGAAGTGACATCCCTGACGCTACTTCCAGTCCAGGTTTGAAAATGGAGTGTCCAACAGATCAGCTCGTATTGTATCCATATTCAACCAAACAGGCTCCTATCAGTAACCAGGACGCTTCTCCGGATACAGCGACATTTGATGGGCAGCAAGCTGCGCCTGCACAAACCCTAACAATGACCGATATTAAGAACTGTATTCGTAGAGGTTCGTTGGAACTTCCTTTGGATAATAACGATGAAATTGTCAATAGTATCAAGGGGCACAAAAAGCCAGGATTTGTTCTTCTTAGTATACGGCATGAAAAAGTGGCTTCTGAAGACAAAACATCTACGCAAACTACGCCTCTTAAGGCTGCAGCGGGAGTAAATTTTCGATTGCCAGATTTTCGCCACTCCAGTGAAAGACCTAGTACGTCTAGTGTGGCACAAGCTTCAAGACGCGCAAATAAGCGACGGCAAAGACTACTACGAGCTGATACTGACCCTCAGAGACGTTCCTTAAGGAAGACTCCACGACTAAACTCCAAAGTTTTGGACGACGTGCAACAGCCTTCAGGGGTTAGCGTTGAACAAGCCGCACTAACTACCATATCGCGCTTCCGTGTCAGCAGATTCGCGGACAAGAAACAAGTTTGGCTTGCTCCATCTGGAACTGGCTGCTTCACAGTGCATGACCTCTGGACAACGAAATTGCCCGATTACGTGATGAAAAAAATTAAACAGCTTGAAAAGGGGATTGAACACGATCAAGCAGATGCCTCAGTGACGGAAAAGAACTATTTTGATAGTGGTGCTGTGCCAAATACATGCTGCACAATGTGCCAATCCACACAACGTGAGTCTTCGCACTGTCCGTTTGTGAAGTGGATGAGAACTAATTGGAAGTATTTTCTCTGGCGCGTGTAGTTCACTGGTTCTTGCAAATTTTTAATGTCATAATTCGAAAGAATTGAACAGTGGGCTCAATAAGAGACGCTTAATTCAGGCTGGGAATAGTCCTCAAATATATATACATATATATCTACATACTACGAATTCCAGAGTTCTCTTGGTTCAAAACTTAGCACTAATAGTCGTTGGCTTCGGTTCATTCCACAGAGCTTAACAGATAATTTTGGCAGGGCGTGTCCAAAGTTCGTTCTCCCCTGATAGCCACTTTGCAGCAAGACTTTTGAAGCAGCCTGTAAAAGTGTTAGGGGTCAAAGTACGGGATATTGAAACATTCCAAAGATTGTGTGATAAAATCGACAGCTGTGTTTCCTACAGGATGCATCTCGCTGCAAAAGATGAAAAAATGCCGTGGATAAAATAAATAAAAAATAAACCATGACGAACTCTCGGTGGTAATAGCATTAGCAAGGATAGTAAAGCTTTGGTGAGCAAAGAAAGGAAGGATAAGATTACCGCAGGTTATTTTGTTCACTTGAAGTTGATTCATTATCCTTAATCACTTAAAGAACCTTTGAATGTACACGCCATCCTTTTAAATTTATCACAAGTGAAACAATAATCATCTGTTTTAAGTGGAATCACGAAGTTAGTTTATTTTTTGTTACATGGAGCTTCAATAGGTTTTTCTTCAACATGCTGAGGGAAACGTGCGTTGTACAAGCGGATATGATAATACAAATTCACTCACCTGAATGTCTCAGCGAAATCAGCACGAGTCGAATAAATACGTTGTGTATTAATCATTTTTACTATAACATAGACCACAAAATATTAACTTTCCAGAGAACAATGGTTTAAAAAATTTAGTGTTTCTCGCTGGCGGGCTTTTAGCTTAGCATTCTTGAATTTGTGACAGAACATGTTTCAGGTGACGCACTTTGGGCAGAACACTGTCACTGATTCATTCAGATAACCACTGCTCATTGTCATGTTTCAAGCTTTCCACCTAACATACCAAAACAATGTTTCGTTAGAAAAACATGCGTAGGATGTACGTATGCAAACATCTATAATACATGGCCTGTCAAACGTGCTGATGACTAAAATGGGATAGAATCGAACAGAGGATAGAAACTAGTTGGTAAAAATTGTATACATTTTTATTATGCACGGGTAAAGTACGAGAAAGTACGCGCTCAAATGAAGATGCCTCGTCGGATAGCACAAAATGTCATTGAAGTATCTACGCAAGGCAACAAGAGAACCCGTTTTACTATATAGCAGTTTTCTGTCTTTCTTTGAATTGAATCAAAGGCACGCTCGCTCAGGCATCTTTTGACATTCCAGTCACATAGTGTAAACCGTCCAATTTTGCGATACCTAAACCGGTAGGATTTAACTTTGTATGTGAATGAACGGCTAAATAATACTCATATAGGAACCTCATCCCAAAATTCTAGCGTTATTTTCAGTTTATACATAGCTTTGTTCCTAATCTGCAACTCATCTCTCCCGGATTAATGGAACGCAATTATTTTTGTTGAGTTTTCTCGGACGTTCGTCTGTGGCAAAAGATACAAGGGTAATTTGGTGGGCCTCAAAACATGGCTTCTCAGGATATGTAATTGGGACAAAGATGCCATACATGGAGGTAGAAATGTTTGCGAAAAATGGGGTTAAAGACCTGCGACCATAGCCTAATGATTTAGCAGTTGAAACTTTTCGCAAATAGTTCCGACTTGCCGAATCCACCAACCAGTGTACCTGCTGCTACCTATTTTGCATTGCCCAAATCAACCTACCCATATAGTTCAAAGTAGGCTTACTGCGGGTTCCTTGGACTATTTTCCTCAGTGGCCGCTATTGTACAATACACAAAACCAAGAGTGGTCTGCAGTGACGAGCTACACAACAGAAAGAGGTTTCATTGTAAGGTACTCACATCTCGTTGCAGCTTTTATGATAAACATATTCATCACAACATGCAAGTGGATATCTGTTTTTGACAAAAGTTGTCATTAGGGTTTGAATCAGTGAGTTGGAAGCGCCTACATTGTAGTGCATTATTTAACAGGATGTCAAAAGCCACAAAGTTAATTTTACATCCCAGCACAACTGCAATGGCTGCATTCCAAGCAGCATTCACCCATAGCTTACAGCATAGAAGTCATTTCTTTGCTTTGATTGTTACACATTGATGGTAATGATTTGGTTGCCTACTGCAGTATTGTATACTTCCGCCTATGACATACGCAATATACACTTTAAAATAGGTTTCCAAAGTCGATTTTCTGGCTCCTGCAACGTGGACACTTTCACCAATATATTGTAGACATTATACGGTTCTATAAAAACGGTGGTAACAGAAAACTGGATACTATCTTCAGGGAGTATCAAACAAAAATATATGATGTAATTTTGGTATTTTACTTTAGTTTATTAAGGTCACTGGCATATATGTAGTGCAGAATTGCTAGCAGGTACCTGTCAGCAAAGGCATACATATCTATTGATAATTACACGCGAAGGAAGTGTATATAGGATTTTACTAGACTGTAGCTTGTTTCTCAGAAGAGCACACTGCTTTTAAATCTCGTTGTTGGTATATCTGGTTGGGTACTTTTAATATACATAAGGATATGGTACATACAACTGATTGTATTCATTACAGGACAGCAATGGATGTAATACGATATCTTCAGTGGTGCGCCTGTCTAATCATGCGGAAAAACTAAACTTTTATGCAGTGATAGGATGTCTGAAAATAGCGTTTTTTATTAAGGATATGTGTGAGCGGATTCAAGAGTCATTTCAAAAGAAGTGTAATTCTCTGTAATCATCCTCTATGGATAAAATGTTTGCTTTTGTGTCTGCCTTATCTGATACCGTAACTACACATTTAATCAACGACAGCAACACAAGACCTCTTCATAGAATGAATGGATTTTATTCTGGTTAGTGATCGATGGCATTTCAATTTTACATCATAAGTTATGTAGGAAGATTGAAGATCAAACTCTTAGTTTTAACTTTTATGTGGGGAAAAATAATACTGCTAGGCCAACGAGAATCACTTCTAGTGTTGGAAAAAATGTTTTATTGGACAGAGGGGCGCTTTCGCCATGCTTGCAGTTTAATATGAGCAACCTCAGCCTACTTTTTCCTTTCATTCTCAGATATGGTCCTTCCCCCTAAAGTACTTGCGCTGCCTTCACGGGTTTTGTAAATTAGTATTTTGGGTTGCCAACCTATAGCTTACCATTAAGAAATGGCCATTACAGACATGACCGAGGAGACATAATCGACTAAATGGATGAAGAACGTGTGGGTTGCATGTGGCCACTTTTTAAGATGGATTCTACCGGTATATTTGGATCATCTACCTCAGCGGGTAGTATACCAGGTATTGCAGTGTTAACACAATTAAGATACAGGCACCGAAGTACACTTTCGTAGTACACTTCGTAGTTTTCGTCCTACTTCAGTGAGTAAGCACCCTTCTTAGTTGGTTATTGAAGTAATCGGAAACTGTAACTTACAGTGAACGAAAAAGTTTGCTGCGTCTTTTTTGTCGCTCCTCTTGATCACCCCTTCCCAGGTACAATGATCGAGCTATTCAAAGCGGTTGCAAGAAACCAGCTATTCCACTGGTCAACATCAATTTCGAGTTTCTGTTCCCGGGAAAAAACAAGCCCGTTTGGCCGAAATGTTGCGTCCAAGTTTTTTTTCTTGAGGTTGATTGCACGTACGTACTTAGAGTCGTTGGAAGTAAGGCTTAGTTTGGGTTCACAATTCAAGTCACTGTATGTACGATTTGATGCACACTTCTGCACAGCTCAATCATTTTACTTTTTTGCTAAAATGCTCTTAGTAGGAAAAGAGCATTTTCCTATCGGGAGCATATGCAAGTGCAATGTTAACTGTAGTGTTGCCTTGTGCCGATCTCGTTCAGAAGGTGAGGCTCGTGTTCTGCTCTACATTAGGTCTGCGGGATACGCAGCGGCAGTTCTTGATGATTCAGCGCCGTTAGTGCACAGTTCAGGTCAGTAAGCGATAAGTTTGTGAAATTGTGTAAAACGGCTGCATGTAGGTTGTTTCCTAAGCCACACGGTTTGAAACTCAGACTGTTTCTGTGGAGTTTTATGAAGATACATTCAGAATTCGAACATAGCAGCACTACCTCTGGGTAATTTACAACCAGATATCTAAGCAAACAACCTCGGTGGAACTTTTTATCTCAGATGTGGTTTATTTTGTCTAGTTTGGAAAAATGCATTTGGTGTTCCTGACTTAAATGAGCGTGCCTTCCTGACGGCCATAGGAAGTCTCTTATAAAAAGTGCCACTGCCACCAAAATGATTTCCATAATATACCTTTTGGAATTAATGGGCTGTTCAAGCAGTTTGCACTCTCTAGGACTGTAAAATCCGTTTGAATTTTCTAAAATAAATTTCTTGGTCTATTTAACAAAAAAGTACGATGGGCAAAAACATAACAGACATTTGAAATGATCTTTTGCCATGAATGAATGAATGAATGACGGACTTAAGATGTGTAGTTCTGTCGAGTCTTAACTAGACCAATTCATTGATGACTAATGTCGAGGATATTTCATAAAATCAGTTCGTGACGTTGCAAAGCATCCATTTTATGTACTCCTTTCCTCGTCACTAGACAAATCCTATACACTGATCCACCTCGAGACTACAGCGAATAGTTTATATATATATATATATGTATATGTATATATATATCGAAAAATAAAAAGTAAAAGCATCCATCTGTAACATCCTTTCTGTGCCCCATGGCCATCCCACCCGAAGGCAGCACGAGGGCTGGGTTACTGTCAGGTTGATCAGGCCTAGACATGGGAAGTCGAGAGGCAGATGTCGGTTTTGAACCACGAACCTCCGGTTCAGTAAATTTGCGCTCTAACCACTGGGCTATCTCCCCCATACATACATATATATATA
>NW_008751657.1:1314222-1315874 GCF_000715545.1 Opisthorchis viverrini | reverse complement strand
GAACTAAACCCCAGTATCTCTACTGCTCCTATCAAAGCTTGGAGAACCTGACGGTATCCTAGCCCTTGTGCCACCCTAAATTTGCATGGCAGTTAGGCACCGAATGGGTGCTGCAGCTGAAAGATTTGCTACGTTTGCGTTCATCCGCTCGCATGCACTCACTCTAAACAGCAAAACGATGGGGTTTACGCACATCTGTCCAGCGTCACCTATGGGTACTCACCATCTATCATATTTTCTTGAAAGGGGGCTTTGCTACACGAATAGGTTAGGATTCGGCAACTTGGAAGATGATATAGTCCTTCAGAAAATAATCAACACCACCCTTCTTTATACAGATACTGTGTGGTTCAATCCTGAAAAACACCTCGTTAGTCACATGGAATCGCGCGGAAATCGGACGCTGGCATCTTATTGTCCGTCGGTGTCCGACAGAGAAGCTTCAAGGACCTTCCATCCATCAAAGTAGTGTCATACTTGGTGCAACATAAACCATTCTTTGGTACGAGTAACTGTGCGCTTCACCTCGGCAAAACTGCATCATTGTGGAACTGTGAGCCCAGATGTCGCACAGTTAAAATACTCGAAAGCTATATGGAAATTTCAGAAGGTCACGCTCAAGAGACTGTCGGAACCAAAACTACGGGGGCTAGAACTAAAATGAGAGCGCATCCTTCAGGCTGGAGGTGGACAATGGGTTGAAGATATATTGGTTTGAGGAAAATGACACGTTAAAATCCACTGTAGTTGAAAAGAAGAATGCAGCTTCCAAGTGGGTATTAAAGAACCCATCTGGGATCTCGATTGATTTTGCTGTAATATCTGTGGACAATTATGCGAATGTGTTGCCAGAAGGCTAAATTGTATGGAATTACGAGCATCTTAATTCGAAATCATGTAATGCTTAGGCCATGTGGAACGCATGCAGTCGGATCACATTGGCAACCAACTCCTATCTGAGCAATAGAAAATGATATCTTCGAAGCTGAGGAAGACCGAAACTACGAGGTAGAGATAAAAATCTGGTGGTTTCAGGAAGCGTCATTTTTACTTTAAGTCCATTAAGCCATACATAGGTTTGGCTTGTTAGGTAAATCAAGAGATAGGTTACCGAAGTTCAAATGATCCAGTCATAAGCGACTTGCGGTAAGGCGGGCGCAGCTGCATGTGCAAACATGTAGACTCGTGCGAACTGCTGGAGTAAGTTTTTTCCAGCTCTTAGAACATAAATTTGTGCCCGCGTTGCCTCCGTGTTGTTCGTTCACCCGTAATAACTGACATGGGGTTTACTGATCGACCCATGACCGAAATCATTGAATGGTATTGTGCAGAGGGCATGTGGCATTATACCTCGGCGTAAAGAAATTTGCGCATGACACTGGTACTCTATCATTTAATGCGGCGATAACGCTTTGTTTAGTACCGTTATTTCTGGGTCAGCTGATAGTTGCCAATCGATCTGTTTTTCTGCCGATCTCATCCCTCATGGCTTACATTGGATCCATAGACCCATCTGTGTAATCGTGTCCGGCCACTCGAAAACCGTTTTTGTTATCATAAGTATGCGCAGTCATCCAGTGGTCCAACCACTGTTGACAGACTGAACCGAATCGGATGCCAGCCCATCGTATATATATATATATATATATATA